>NW_020216949.1:0-5001 GCF_003070985.1 Temnothorax curvispinosus | reverse complement strand
AATAATAGTTCCTTTAGTCCTTTATGAATATTCAGATAAATTGTCAGTAGTGCTATGAAATATGTAAGTACGGTGTGAAAATCAAGAGAAAAGCGATCGGTCCACTGGGCGCTGCGCCGCGCGCCGAAAGACGCTCTCGCACTTTGTACCCGATTTTCTCATGATCGCTTCCACTTTGCCTTCTGACACTTTGCACTTAGTTTATTCTATACGTAAACAATACAAATGCAAATTGTCAGAAGTGCTTCTTAATATGTAAATTTTCCGAGATTTTTCGCAACTTTGGCAGCTTCTGACAACCCTTTAGCTTCTACTTACTCTTCTGACAATTTTTTTTCTGCTTTTTCTCATACTCCTCGATACCTATGCAAATTTTCAGCCGTGCCGATTGACAGTTTTTTTTGTTGGAAAATTTACACGTTTGATCGCCCGCCCACCCACTTAGCTTCCAGTCCGCCTTCTGACGGTCGGGCTTTCGCTTTGCCGGCAGCAATCGAACCTTTTCCAGGTCAGATATTTCATGGACCGAGGCATGTTGCTTTTTCTGTTGCCAGCTCTTAGACTATATATCAAGATCATTAAAATCGGTGAGGTTGCCCTTAATCTTGACATTTACCGCACCACTCAATAAGAAGGATCTCGGGTTTCACTCTCGCGAAAGCATCCCTCGATCTATGGTGTTTCGACAGAAATCAACGAGTTACCTACCTTAATATTGCAGATGCTTCCATGAATAGAAGCATCACTCGATAAAAGGGATCTCGGGCTTCACTCTCGCAAGGGCAGCCTTCGAACCGCTTCGCCAGGATGTCCTCTTTCCTTTGCGGGCTTTACTCTCGATAAGAGCAGCCTTCAAACCGCTCGCCAGGATGTCCTCTCTCCTGCTGCTATGACGGTTTCGTCCTTGTTCCAAACTCTCACAGTCGTAATGGCAGATCTTTCCTCCCGTCTCGAACGACGTCGTAATGGCGACGATCGTCCTTCGCTTTCGTAGCTCGATCCGTGGGCGTCGATATTCTCGTTGATATCGCCGCCGAGTTGGTTTATGATAATAAACGTTCGATGTGTATAACAATCTGAATCCGTTATGAATCTAATGATGATTATAACTAGTATTTCGAAAATGTCTCGACGAGATGTACAACTTTTATGTGAAGAAATAAATCAAGTTCTATAAAACATGAGTTTCTTATTTTGTTGAGAATGACAACATCTATGACACAACTCACATCGGAATCCTGTGTCCCCCTTCAAAGCAAACAACTTTTGTTTGAAACATATTTCTCTGCAAATAAGTTGTAAGGATAAAAATTTGTTACGCTTTATTTTGTCCATCTTATACGTACTGTTTATATATTTATATAATCAAAATCAAGTGACAAATACATGCACAGCACATTTTTTTTCAAATGTACAAAAAGGATCTAAATTATATGTGATTTTGATTATTGATACTATAGAATGGGCCCCTCCAACGCCCATTCTCGTGAGAACGCATCCAATATATTTTCTTCCGTCTCTCCAATTGTAATGTACAAAATGTACATTTGTAATAATTAATGCCGTCACAACAGACGCTTCTGATTTTTATTATATTAAATAATGATTAAAATGGTAGAGAATATCTCGTTTCGCGTGAAAGTTGCTGCTTTACCAAAACACAACGTTTAAAACAGTGAATAAATGAATAAAGTATTCTCTACTTCGGAAAAAATTTACTTGTTTTGGTAAAGCAGCGACTTTCTCGCGAAATAAAGTATTCTCTGCTTTAACAAAGACTTTAATTTATCAACAATTTACTGCTTTTGGGGAGGCCTCGGGAATCACAAGAATACCTTCCGTGAGCCTCCCCACCAGGAGGGTGACCTTGACAACATATGTTACGGTCAAGGTCATCGGAGGGTGGTCCCTATTACTGCATAATTACCAAAAATTTTAACATAAATCAATAAGTGAATCACGATAATGGAAGCGTTAACAATGATTAAACATTAATTAATAATATGTTTCCTAAACTTAAAGATTAGAGATACCTACCTAACACTATCAAAGATAAAAAGTCACAGCATAGTGTGAAAGTAAAATTGACTAAATCGCGTACTTCTGATATATAACCTCAAAAGTTATGCGATCGATTTCTCAAATCTCTCACTCGTACAGCATATAAAAGAACGTGGTTATTTCGGTCATATATTTTATTACTGTTCTCTCTGTGGTGAATCTTCTTATCCTCCTTCAAACATCAGCACCACTTTTACGTGTCATGATGATTTAAGTTTCATAAATTTAATGTATATTTAATGTATATTACATTACAATTACCATTGAAATTAATGTATTTTTGAATACGTTATTGTAAAAATTAGCGGAACAAATTAATTTCATGAAGAAATGCCGTATTTACAGGGTCGATGTTAACAAAGAAAAGCGTGCGACGTGCGTAATACGTAAAGGTTCTGTGCTATCTCTTTTTATACTGCTCAATCTTGTATGAAACGTTGATGAAGTCACATATGTAAACACACAGATAATTCCTTAATATTTTACAATCATCCGTAAGCAGTTAAATAAGGAAAGACACAGTACTTATGGAAAACAAGATTTTTATAAAGAGTATGACAGATTCACGTTACCTCTTTCCTTTGATATTTCTTTATGATCTATATTGCACAAGAATATGCTTGAATCAAGATTTTGTGATGTATTATCCGTAATTATCCATCATAATTTTTTTATATAATTATTTTTGCTATTTTGCGTAAGTTTATTTTTGTATCTAAATATCTGTTTAAAGAACAAGAGATGAGAATATGAAAACTTTTACAACTGCCTGCTATGTTATTGGTTAAATTAATCATTATTACTGTCCAATTAAATTGTAAATATATAACTAAAATATTGATTAATCTGATTGATTTTAATATAATATCACACCTATAACACTGCGCAATATCAACGTTAAATAAAAATTCAACCTAATAACTAAATTGCAAAGTTTACTTGTAGGTACAATCGTAAATCAATAGACATTGCGTCCTTCAGAAATATTACGACATCCACACAATCAACGTTTCTATGTCAACATATTAATTCTATCGAATCTCTGCAGTTTCATAGTAGAAAATTCCCCACCCATATAAGGTCGCCGGAGGTTACAATACAACCAACACTTGGCCAATGCTACGGCATTCGATTATCGGCCAAGGTTTTGTCAGCCAATGCTGGGCCAACATTGACTGTCTACCTAAAACCTGATCTATAAAGAATAATCTGGCGTTACGATAAAGCCAACACTTGGCCAATGTTGGCAGCCGCACATCGCCCGACATTTTGTCAGACAGTACTGAACCATCACTGGCAAATGACTATGCAAATGTCAAATCATCCGATAGATGGCATTTGATAAGATCCGTTTCTCTTATTTAAAATACGACACCAACGATGCTATAAGAACGATGTATAAATGACAGAACTGCACAACTTATACAGTTGTATCGTGGAGTCCACTTTTATAATAAAATGTGACACACTTTTGAATTGATGTTAACGTTAATGTAACCTTATTTTTGAAGACTGATAATAATTAAATAAACAAAACATATATATATATATATATTTATAAAATATATGTTATAAAATATATGCGTTATATATATATATAACGCATATATTTTATAACAAAACTCTTCTTAATTAATTATTAACCAGTCTGAATCTGGCAACCAGTACTGGCGCAGTATTGGGCCGATAGTAATACCTATACTGGGGCAGTACCAATAGACAACGGCTGGGCCAGTACTGTCGGTCAGTATTGGGCCAAAGTTATTATCCGGCGCTGCGGCAGTACCGCGCCAGTACCTAAACTACCACAACCCAGTACTGGCCCAATACTGGGCCGATTGTAAAACCCTGTATGGGCAACGATCCACGTATTTTACCACACGAACCCTCGTAACTATTTGTCCGATTACTGTAATTCCACTCTTTTAGCATTCCCATATCATACAAGTTGGTTGTACCAGTTAACATGTTGAATGTGCCGTAGCTATCCGACTTGTTTCTCTGTAAGAAAAAAAATCGTTTCTCTGTAAAAAAAAAATAAAGGTTTACGTGATCATATATTTGAGACTACTCGTATGTACTCAAATTGCTTGATGCATAAGGTTTGATTTTATTTGAACTCACCCCGTAGAACCAGGCAAATTTAGAATTCAGTAAATTGGTCACGTTCATCTTTCGCGCGATGTTCAACAATGTGTCATTAAACTCTTCGAATAATAAGTATTTACATTTCTGCGTCTTTCCTCGTCAGAAACGTTTTTTGATACTTTATGAGTCTTATGTCGCCCCAATGAGAGAGTCCCAGATCGCCGATATTTAGATCCATGTTATGCACAATCTAGGTTAACCTGGTGTAAACACTCGCGTAAACGTAGTATAGTAAGTAACAGTAATATATAGAATAATATATATATATTTATGTATGTATGTATTGTCACGACTTTTTCACTCCCGGAGCGGTCTGGGGCGTGTGACGGATCAAAAAGGGAAAGGAGAGAAGGACGATAGGCCTCTCCGATGATTCTCTCGCACCTCCGACGCTACACGAACGTCACGAACCGAATTTTATTGTTGGGCGCCAGACGCGTAAATTCGCGTCCGCGAAACCGCGAAAAACCAAAAGGAGACGCAAAACAAAATGAGGTGTACGAGGGAATGGCTAGCTCTTCCTAATAGCAGGGCGGGGTTGATGAAGGGCAGCGCGATACTCGGCGGGGTGACATGTAAATTATTAACTCAGTAAACTAATAAATCAAGAATAACATTTATTGTGTAGTGAAACAAGGGCTTTCATTAATAATAGAAATAATAGCGCGGCTGATAACGCGGGCGTCAATTTCTAAACAGCAAAATGAGAGTAACGCAAACACCACAAAAATACGGAAAATTAAGTAGTTTTTGTAAACGCGCGGAAGGCGTCGTTATTAAGCAAAATAATAT
>NW_020216948.1:0-1513 GCF_003070985.1 Temnothorax curvispinosus | reverse complement strand
TTAACGTTTTCTATTTTTCAGTAAACAGATTCTAGTTTACACGTAAAATCGATTTCTTAAATGCTGATTGCGTGGTATATACTGTGCTCGATTATTTATTTTACAAGAAAAGGTACGGAAGTGTCCCTCTCCGATTTTGATGAGCTTTTATTGTTTTCTGACAAATAAGGGACACATATTTTTTTATACGTGCCTATGCGTATGTTTAGAGGATGAAAGAAATAAAAAAATAACTTACCGGCCGATGCGCAACAGCGGAGTAACTCTGCGTTGATCTGTAACATATAAATATTCTTACATTAAAACAGGGTCCAAAAGATAATCAATACTTCAAGTAAATAATTAGCGGTAGCATATTTCAACATTAATTCGTTCTCATAATTTAATCCGCGAAAAATCATGCAAGTAATATTACGACCGTGCAAATTAAGAGAGAGACGCGACGATCGCGACATAATAATAGTTGCTTTCCATTTACATCAAAACTCAGATAATTCTCACTTGTGACGTCATAACTCAGTTAAATGCACGTTCTTTTTGCATGCTGGCAAGTGAGATTCAGCTGAGTTTTTATCCACAATCGAGAGACCATGTGTTTTAATGAATTTAATAAACTCACATTAAAAGTGAGGTTATGGACCTGTATTATTATGCGATAGCTTTGTCATCAAAATAAGCAGGTAAATACAAAATGACATATATCTTACCTGAGTATAAAATACTCACATATCTGAGTGACTCAGATCACTTGAGTGTGAATGGAAAGCAACTAAATATTTCTTCTCGCATATGCTGGAGATCGAACTCCGAAATTGTCATCACGTAATGGGCAAATAAAGTCGCGCTTGAGATAGTAACGGAATCCGTCACAGGACAGCAAAATAATTACCGAATAATAATTACTCACCCCACGGTTGCCCCGCTGTCGCCCGATGCCGCCCATCAGGCCTCGTCTTCCTCTCCTCGATCCTCCGTTGATCCGTCGGCGCACTCACTATCGCGACTCACGACGCGGTGACGTTCACGCGCGAAAATCAACGATATCGTCACTTATACGACCCCGCGACACTTTCGATACTTTGCACGGCACTCCCGGTATTAATCTCGCGACGCGGCGCGTACTTTATTAGACGGCAACGGAAGAATTACGGCGGAGAAGTTACGGACGATCCGCTTGACGCCCGTGACGCTTGATGTCCCGCAGGTAGATGTTAACATGGCGGAGTCGAGAGAATTTCGTAAATCGCGCGGCCAACTTCACTCGCCACTCTCGCCAGGAGCAACCGTCGCGAGAACGTTGGCCATTGCACACAAAATGTATAGCTTTGCTTAAGCGTGGCATAAGACCGCTAAACCAATGAGCATCCAGCATAAAGTTGTTATATCGATTTACATAAGATGTTCATTGGTCCAGCGGTTTTATGTTATGCTTATGCAGGCTATGCAATTTTTGTGCGATAGTACTTAAGCGGGGAGCACACACTTCTGCACAACGCATAATGCGTAAGCATAA
>NW_020216947.1:0-2693 GCF_003070985.1 Temnothorax curvispinosus | reverse complement strand
ACACTGATTTTATTTTATTACTGGCGAAAATTTATTTTATTCTTTAAATTACACCTGGCCTAGTTATGGTGTTTCAACTGAAGGAAGGTTTTTATACGAAGATTACCAGATTGCACGGTCCTGACAAAGTATTTCTGCTAAAATCATGGATCAACTCACAACACAAACTGTGTTCTATGAAACAACAATTGAAGTTTTTGCTTCGCTGCAGACGTTGGGGCTTGTTTCCTCCTCACATCCTACACCTGCGGTATAATATTCAATTAGGTGATGCACGCCTACGTCGTTCGTTGGATAAATACAAGCACCGTTGCCAACGATGGCTGCTGAATTTAGAAATTAAGGACATAAACTTCAGGATTACTTATTTACGTTCTGAATGTCAAAGGTTTGAAGATGATTTGCATGTTTCCTTACCTGTGGATATCATAACAAAATTTTTCACACTTAATAAGAATAAAATAGCTTACTTCGATAACTTAACTAAACACAATTTGACTAGAAAATTCAATAATTTACAATCTAAACACAATGAACAACTCAGTTCTCTCCTCAATATTAATACGAGCAAATGGGTGATCAATATTAGCAACAAACAGATCCCTGAGAATATACTAAAAATGCTAAGTCTGGGCAGCAAGTTCGGACTTCCTGTTAACCAACACAATAAAAATGACCGCGCAAAAATCGTTTTAGATGTTATTAAAAATTTTGAACAAGCTAATTACATGTTGGAAAAAGAAAAAGTTAACGAAGTTCGCTGTTTAATTTCGAATTCACTACATGACTTCATAAAAACAAATAAGAAATTCAACACTATTGACCGTTACATTAATTCACAGTTTTCTATTTGTAATAAATTTCTTAGAGACAATGCTGATCTGTTGGTTACAAACGCGGACAAAGGTCAGACTACAGTTATCATGAACAGATATGATTACAATCTGCAAATGAATTCGCTCCTTAATGACGCTTCCACATACAGAAAACTAAACAAAGATCCGATAAAGAAAATCACTTCAAAACTTAATTGTTTGGTGAAGTCATGGCTAAACAACGATATTATTGACAAAAGGGTTTACAACATACTCAATTGTACGAATGGCAACCTTCCACGCTGCTATGGACTGCCAAAAATCCATAAGAATGGCTACCCACTACGCATAATTGTATCGGCCATCGGTAGCCCACTATACAATATCGCTTCCTATATACACAACATTTTAGACAAAGCGCTCATGAAGCCGAATTCGTATGTTAAGGACAGTTGGTCGTTTGTGAAAAGCATAAAAAATTACAGCATTCCTCCTGATTACATCCTGGTCTCTCTCGATGTTGTTGCTCTGTTCACGAACATACCCATTGAGCTTGTTTTGACCGGAATCGAAAAAAGGTGGGTTGCAATTTCGCGAGAGACTCGGATGAGTCTTGATCAGTTTTTGCATGCGATCAGGCTGATTCTCGATTCTACTAGTTTTTCTTTCAACGGGGAATTTTTTGAGCAGATTTTTGGTAGTCCAATGGGTTCCCCCCTTTCACCGATTTTGGCGGACATTGTAATGGATGATTGTGAAACCAGCTGCCTTCAATCCTTTGACTTTCAGATTGCGATATTTCTACGTTATGTCGACGACATTTTTATGTGTATTCCGCGATCACGACTTGACGATGTTGTCCGTACTTTTAATAATTACCATCCGCGTATCAAATTCACGTATGAATTAGAGAGAGACAATTGTTTGAATTTCTTGGACACGTCGGTCTTCAGAAACGATAATTGTTTAGCCACCAACTGGTATCGTAAACCAACGTTTTCTGGCCGTTATATCAATTACTTCTCCAGTCATCCTTTAAAATACAAGATTAATACCATCATCAACTTGGTCGATCACGCCATACTGCTGTCGGACGTACAGTTTTATAACGATAACATCAATTTGATAAAAACTATTTTACTGAACAATTGCTTTCCGGCCCCTCTCGTTGATAAACATATTCGAAGAAGACTTGCTGAAATTGATAAACGGTCAAATAACGATGAATCTGACAACCGTATAAATAGCGCTAATATCCCTGATCTCAAAAATTATATTCCTATCCCGTATGTTAAAACTTTTAGTGAGGGTTTACGACGCATTTTCAGCAATTATGGATTGAGTACCTTGTATACCGTTCCTAAGAAACTAGACGCATTAATTAAAAAAGGGAAGGACAAATTAGAGATCATGAAACACACGGGCGTTGTCTACAAATTAGATTGCTCGGATTGCAATGCTTGTTACATTGGCCAAACCAAGCGCCACTTAGAAACTCGCGTTAAAGAGCATCGTGCAGACATTAACAAGCACTTCAGTCAGCAATCGGTTGTAAGCAAGCACAGAATCGATTTTGACCATAATTTTAAATGGCAAGAGGCCACGATCTTGCACAGGGAACAGTATGTCAAAAAACGTGAAACGGCTGAAATGATATTAATCAAAAAGCATACAGACGCTATAAATTTACAGAAGGACACAGAAAACTTACCGTTGGTTTACGATCGTATAATCGCTACTCTTTAAACTTTACACTCTATGTCATTTTATGTATAATCGCTACTCTTTAAACTTTACACTCTATGTTATTTTATGTATTTGTGATTATTCTTGACGACACAATGTATATCGGTCGTTCGTCAGGCGCTATACGTATTT
>NW_020216946.1:0-5838 GCF_003070985.1 Temnothorax curvispinosus | reverse complement strand
GCTGCGTTCGGGCAGCTTGCTATCGCTGTCGCGCTATTGGCTCTTCGCACGAAGTTCATAGCGTTTGCGTTTATAGCGTTAATAGCGTCTCCCCGAATGCACCCCTAGAATCAAAGCAAGTGTAAAACCAGGACAATAATAATCTACATAATAAATGTCATCACGTTAAGTCGTGATGTATATAAGGGCCACGCAAGTAGAACTTGGTGCTTCAAGCACATATAACGTCATCGCGTTAAGTCGTGAAGTACGTAAGGGCCACGCAAGTAAAACTTGGCGCATTGGACATTAAAGACTATGCGAGTATAAAATATAATACAAATTAATATTCAGGGCCATGCAGGATTAAATACCTGATATACCTATATAGAGTATTACTGTAACTAAGGGCCACGTAATATGAATTTATTATTAATATTCAGGGCCATGCAGGATTAAATACCTGATATACCTATATAGAATACTACAGCAACTAGGGCCACGTAATGAAATTATCATGAAGTTTGTATAAAATATATAAACATACTGTACAAAATAAGAGAAAAAAGAGGAAACGAAGAGAGCTACTTTTCTACATACTGGAGGTTTGGGACTTCAAGAAATATTCTATAGCATTCCAGGAGCACAAGGATCAGGAACGGAAAATGAGAAAGTTTATGAGATAGGGTAGACGTACCATTTGTGGCCACTTTAAGCGATAGCCTACTATTAATTTGAAGATAAGTTTAAAATAAATATATATGAGCACCTAGAAAGTTGATCGACGTCATCCGGAGGGTATAAGGAATCGAATTATTACGAATAAAAGTTTTTTTTACGCATAATTAATTGCGAAAATGGTATATAATCAGTGAACTCCTTATTTCACCAAAAGTGGCCACAAATGCACTTTTTGGCCAGTCATTGTACTATTTGTGGCCACTTTGGACAAAAAATATTGACAGAAAATTTATAAAACAGGTAACCCACGCAATTTTATTTAAATAATGGTTTATTCGAACGACAAAAGCATTTTATGCAACAAATAATATATTCCAGTAGAAAATATATAACTATCGATAATAAATCTTAGAATATATTCTGAAAAACAAAACCATGTAACGTCGATTATAGCTGCACTATTTTCTCTTTTTAGCAGTTTTTGTTTCTGCAGAAATCTTCTTTCTGCTTTAATCTTCTTGTTTAGTTCCATTCTCGCTACTCTTTCCTCTCTTCTAATACGTTTTCTCTCTTCCTCGTCGCGTTTTGCTTCCTCTTTGGCCTGCATCAATTCGATCCATTTATCGGAAGTTAACACCGAAGGTGTATGTTCGTTGGTCCTGTTTGATTTTTTCGATTTGGTCGTTTGCTTTTTTGGCCACAGAAGTATTGAGTCCAAAACTTCATCTACCGATTTTTTGCGGATAACAATGTCCGAAGAAGCGAAATTAGTGACTACACTCGTACTAGGACGCGGATCCGTATCAACATTTTCAGTCTGTGCCGTTTGATTCAAGACTTTTTCGTTCAATATAATAGGTTCTTCATTCTCAGATATATCATTTTGGATAAGGGTATAAGAATTATTGGATCCTATATCATTAGATATGGGAACAACAGGAACGTCGGAATATCCTTCGGAATGATCGAATTCCATGAATTCGGATGTTCGTCTATCATAATGAAAAAATCCAATAACATGTTAACTGATGATTTTGACTGTTACCCGGAAAATAACGTAAAGTAAAAATCAATGAAGAAAAAAACGTAGACAAGAAAACAATTTGAGTGTAAAAACGCCCAACAACAGCTCCTTAATATGATTGTAAATCTCAGAAAATTGAATAATGATAACAGGACGAGTGAAAAAATCACAACACCAAAAAAATTGAATAAATAAAAAATTGATTTCCTTGTAAAAAATAACATTGTAGTAAAAATAACTAATAAAAAAATGGAAATTTGAGTATGAACTTTAATACGTCACCTAAAAATTTCTCAATCCGGTTTACCACCTTAATTGCATGTACCTTGTGACGTTGCGGTTTCGCCGCGGCGTGGCAGCGCTCCGCCGCCGTCACAAGGCGCGGATTGCGCGCCCGAGGACGGCTCACGAATCAACCTTCGATCTCCAGGGGCGTATTAAAGTTGCGATTCAAATATTCATTATTGTTTTTTTTTCTTGCGATATTGCGTGGCGCCTCACCCCGTCGAGTTGGAGTTCCAACGCCACACTGAAGATGACGAGGAGTACAAGGAGAGCCGGATGATAAACGGAATCACAAGGACCGAAAGCGAGATGTCGAGGGCGAGGAGCCCGAGTTACGAGGACCGCTACTAAGCGAGGGACGACGTGAGACGCGCGCGCTGCGCGCCAGCAACGGCAGGCGAACCTGTGCATCGCAGGGGCCCGGCGCCGGGCCTGTCTGCAGTCCTCCGAGGCCAGACGGACTCTGGGGGTGGATGGCCACCGCCCCCGAGTCGAGCCAGAGGACACCGCGGGAGTCATCGCCTTGCCTACTACAACGGGGAAACCTGGAAGGACCCCGCGAGCGCGAAGGGCACGTTCGAACGCCCCGCCGAATCCACGGTCGATAACCCTGCTAGCGGCTCCCACACGAGCTTGCGAGCTCATCGCCAATTGGTCCGCTTATCGCGCGGAAGGGTCGCGCATGTCCCGCTAGGGGCGTTAGATCGACGCCTCTATCGAGCGCACTTCCGCGATCATTCTTGAGCCACCCTCGGGACGACACGCACGGCTTTCTTGAGCGCTTCTCGACCGACTCTTGCTGCGCACTTGGTGCCTGAGGTCTCGTGGCCAGTGAATAGTACTCATCGAGTGAAAGTCCTGGAGATTGCGATAGATATCTCGATTCGGTAATTCGCGAACATTCTTACGGTATCTGTGGTCGCGATCGCGTATTACCCGGCGGTGCGTCACGCGCGACTCTCGTGATCGTAGTTTATTCGTCGAGAATGATTCTTTTGCGTTACGCCGTTTCCGTAATCTCGTGTGCTTGCGGTCAAATTCGCGTTTTCCTCGTGTAGATATTCTCCCCTGCGTAGATTTAGTTGTACATTGCGTTAGTATGTAAGTTCGTCATCTCTTGCGGTAGATTTAGTTTATTTCGCGTTAGTCTGCCAGTCCGTCAAGACATTATTGCGTTGCGTAGTCTCGCGCTGGTTTAGCGCTATTCTCCTCGGAGAATACTCTTTCTTTCGCGTTGAATTAAGTACTCTTTTGCGTAGGGCGTATGTCCCGTAAAAATTCGTTAGATTGAGTACGATATCCTTCTCGCGCTGATGATTTCCTCGGCGCGATAAAACTTAAATATTTCGCGTTATCTGTCGCGTTCGGGCTTGATTATTGGCCCGTCGTTGTGTTATATTGCGCCTCGTATTTCGAGGATACTCTCTCCTGGCGACAGAATTCTGAACAATCGCGATCCTGCGTACTTTCTGGAGTAAACTTGGCGTCTGAGATCGCGTGAAAATTTGACTTGTTTTCGGAGTTATTATTTTCCTGGTTGTAGCGATTTTTGATTTATTCTTCCACGCTCACGATTATTCACGTCTATATGATTTCGCTTTTGTGAGAGATGAATCAACGGTTCTTTAATTTATTAGAGCAATCTCGTGAGCTAATTGTTTTTTTTCTTTGCAATAAATGTTAATCTCTTTTGTTATTAATTGTTTGAGTTCGTACTTTCTGTGTCGCCCGTCACAATTCGCGCTGCCCTATATCACCTTCGTCCCTGAGTAATACGCCGAGCTGGTCGATTTCTCGCACGCCGTTTAATTACGATAAACGTTTCGATAATTTGTGATAAATTTCGCGTTAGTGGACGCGGGATACCGCGTCTGGCGCCCAACACTCACGTTCGCGTTAGAAATTCGGTTCGTGCGAGAGATCCGTCGGAGAGGCCTGACATCCTACTCTCCCGCAACTCCCTTTTGATCCGGCTTTGCGCCCGAACGGGTAAAAAGTCGTGACAACCTATATGTAACTAATTGAGCTTCCGTTCTCTTTTAGCAAAACTACGATTTAATTCTTTTTTTTTTTCATATACTTACTAAAGCGTGTGTCAGACGAGGCAAACTCGGGAAATGGGATCTCCAAAACATTTTCTACAGAGATTTCGTCGATTACCGTTAACCCGGAAGCTTCTGCGGTCGATTGCGTAGGAACGTCGAGTGCTACAAGGTTCATAGGTTCTTCTTGCTGCTCCAGAGTCATAGATTCCTCTTTTTCATCGTCGATAATCTTCATCCAGAGTTCATACAGTGCAGCATTTCTATCATCAGCATCCCAAGTTTCGTTGGAGACTCTCTTTTCTTTGAATCGTTCTAGTACCTCAGAAACGATTTTACTCTCTACATAATGACGATGCGTGAGCTTAGGTTGATCCGGTTCAATCCTTGCAGTTTGTGGATTATCATCGTTGGGTTTTTTGTTTTCCTTTATGCACTTTGCGTAATTCACTGCATTATCGTCGAACGGGTATAGCCCGCACGTCTTGAAGCCATTTTTTATGGTATCACTAAAATCATTTTCAGTGATGATACGCGACAGCAATGATGGTACTTGGTGTTTCTGGAGGTCTTCGCCATCATGCTCGATTCGCCAATTTCTTACAAGCGATTTCCACTTTTGTTTAAGCGGAAAGAAAACAGCGACGTCCAGTGGCTGCAGAATATGGGTTGCGTGAGAAGGAAAGCAGCATATTTCGATTTGTTTTTCTTTGCAGAACTCACACAGTTGCAAAGACAAGTGAGAAACATGACCGTCTAAGAATACTACGATGGGAAGTGGGATCTTGTTTTCAACGAGAAAACGGTGAAAAACAGTGGTAAAATATTCGAAAAAAGACTCCGTTGTCATCCAGCCATTCTCAGTTTCCCCGATTCCCCAATTTGCAGGTGCTGATTCAATACAGGCGTTCGGTAGACGTTTATACTTGTAAACTGTTAGCGGTGGCGCGAACTCTCCAGCAGCATTGACAGTAAATAGAGTCGTGACATTTTCTTTGTCGTTGGTAGCAACGTCGTACACAGATTTGCCTTTTTCCGCTAGCACGATACCGCCCTGTGGAGAAAGATAGACCGCCGTTTCATCCATATTGAATACCCGGCGAGAATCTTGAAGTATTTCGTGGATGGCGTCGGAGAAAACCTTCAAACCACTTCCTCCCAGGCAGATTGTCTTTAAATGGGTTGGGATGTTCTTCCTTCTTTAGGAGCTTCTTAACCGAGTACAATAGCGAGTCCTTATTTATGGGAAAACCCATTCTACTCGTCTCCAAAAGCCACTGTGCCAATCTCTCTTCAATATTGTGTCCGAGCACAGCTTCTCGCCCAACGCGACCCGATGTTTCCGGCGCTCTTCCGGATAGCTTATTGCGCAATGTAGTCCGAGGTACTTTATACGTCTTGCTTGCCGTGGCTATCGGCATTCCATTCCGTATAGCCTTCAGTGCCTTTCCAATATCTTCTTCACGATAGTTAAAAAGTGTTCTCTTGAGCTTTTCATTTTCCTTGTTCTCTCGTTCCGCTTCTGTAGTTTTTTTCTTTGGTGCCATACCCTTCTATAAAAATAATAAAAAACGCAAATCAATCGAAAATTATGATAAAAAAATCCTATGTAGTTATTTTCTTATATAGTTTTATAATAATCAAGCTATTACTATAAAATTCCATGAAAAACCAACGTTCGGAACTAACTGGCCAAAAATGGAAATTGCGGGCGCCATATGTGGCCATGGGGTGGCCACAAATAGTACAATGATACTTTCGATGTTCTATTTTCGGCCATACCGTATTTACAGCATATTTTAGGTTATTTTTCAATGATTTTATATT
>NW_020216945.1:0-1481 GCF_003070985.1 Temnothorax curvispinosus | reverse complement strand
ATGTTGGTTTCTGCATCAAGTAATTTCAATTTACGAGGGTTGTGTTTCTTCATGGATTGCACAGATTTCATTTTTTAATATTTGTTTGACAGTAATAACAAGAGAAGTATTCTGTAAATATTATACAATTATGCTTAAATATAAAAAGAAATAATTTATGAAAAAGAGAGAAAGAGGAATATATTAAAAAAAGGTTAGAATAGATTTATTCTATTTTATGTATTCAATTACGATATAATAACTATACATTTTACATATAATAACTATATACTTTATTAACTACTTATTTATCTCTTTTATACCTTAAGTAGCAATTTTTACCTTTCACATAAGTAGCAATATGTTCTTCATCTGCTAAAGCAATCCCAGTGTCCCAGTGGGAGAAACGAAACGCAGCACTGGGACTGGGAATTTTCAATGCTGCCAATCTTATTTTTTTTCCCAATACCAAAAAATATATTTTCGAACGCACCCTAAGATGGAGGTACCACGGAGGCGCGGTCCACGATTTCGGACAGCCACCTGTCCGAAGGGCAAGGCGTGAGTGTAAACGCGTCATAGGCATTGAGTCCAACGCGAGATGACCATCGGTCAGCGAACCGAGTGCGTAGGATCCGAGATGGCGGTACCATGGGAGCATGGTCAGCGGTTTCGACCAGCCAGGGATACGATCGGCGGGACGCCGACGCAGGCGAGTTGTCGGCGTTGCGACAAACGCCAAATGACCATTGGTCAGCGAATCGGGCGCGTAAATGGAGAGATCGCGATTCACGGTCGGTACGTGGGAAAACGGTTACCGTATCGGCGAGATCCGATTACCTGATCGATTGAGTGGGACGATATGATTGTTGCGGGCAATCGATAAGGCGGCCTAAGGCCGAGTAGAGTGAACGGAGCTACCACAAATGGTACTTTAGAGTACCACGCGGAGGTAAGATAGCGCGCATCGAAAGCCGCGAATGACCCAGGTGGCGGAACGCGTCACAAAGAAGTGGTTCAAGCATTAATCGTAAGGATAAAGTATGTACACGCAGAGTCCCCGTTCCAGCAGTAGTAATCATAATATGTTTAAAATTAATTAAAGATTAATCAATGATCATAGGAAATGGGACGCTGTGTATAAGCGTAAAGGAACAGTCAAGAAGGTATGCGCAAATATTTATTCCAAGAACTGTTGACTGGTACAAGTATGCGAATAACAAGTCACAATGAGCCTTTTGTTCGCGGCAACATCTGGCACGGCGAACAATAGCGATGGAACACGGAAGCGACGAACACCACCTGCGGGCGTAGCATGAAGTAGTATAAGGAGACATGACTAGATAGTGTCGAGAAGCAAAAGATGGTCACGAAAAATGTTCCGTGTAGAGGAGAGGTTCGCTGAACGGAATAACTTGCAACATTTCGTCGCCATCTTTCCACCAATAAGTTCGAACGAGAAAAAAGTATATTTGTTTCATTCTAACCTATTGCACTTGCAC
>NW_020216944.1:841-3776 GCF_003070985.1 Temnothorax curvispinosus | reverse complement strand
CCCCGTCTGTACCGTCCGCCTCGCAACGCGCTGTCCTTGTCTATCACGGCGAAACCGTAGGCGCGCCGCCAACACTCGCGACAGAAGGCGCGAAATTCGTCGTACGACATGTCGATGTTCACGTGATCGTCGTACACGTGTCGCAGATTGGTGCCGTCCTGCCTGAACAGGATCAGCAGATTTGTGTTGTCGCGCACGAGATGTTTCGGTATCTTGGCGTACGTCTGACAGAGATAGAAGCAATCGATATTCGAATGTCGACCCATAGAAAAGTACTCCCTCATTCTGTCTTGCTTGTCGCAGGCCACGTCGTCGAAGATAAAAACCGAGTCGGGAAGCGCCTCGTCGGGCGGAACGACGTCGCGATTGTCGGAAAACGCGTGATAGCCGATCTCGTCTATAGGCTCGAACAATCGTTCGAGATATCGATACTTCGGTTGTTGCAGAGATTTCGAGTACACGTATACGTTCTCGAAACGGAGACCGTGCGGTTGTTTCAGCAGGCTCAGCAGAACGTTCGTCTTACCGCAATTGGAGGGACCGCAAATGATGCAACGGACGACGTTCGGAAGGAGAGGACCGTGCCGGCGCGATTCTCCGTTTCCTCTCTCGGTCGCGGCCGAACCCGCCGACGTTTTGCGATCCAGATTCGAGACTCCTAACGTCGCCGTCTGTCGCACGAATCGCATGTTTGCCTTCTCTTTCTCTCTTTCTCCCTCGAGTTTTTTCGCTCGGTTCGTTCGCGATGAGTCTCTCGATCGCTGGAAAAAAATAGGGGGAAGCGCGGACGTCGTTTCGTTTCGTCGCGCGTGCGCAAACGCCTCGCGCGCGGGTATAAGTAGCGCGAGCATGTTGCCGTATTCGTAAAAAAAAAATTTATTTTCTAAAATCAACGAATCGTTTGCGCGCATCGGTGAGATGTCTCACAGTGGTGTGTTTCCCATACTGGTGGACGGTTACGAAATTCTCAATCTAACGGTGGAAGAGTTGCAATACATTCCGAAGGTCCTTCTGTTGCGTCAATTTGGGAGATACGTGCACCTGTTGTAGGACCGTTTGCCGGAACATATACAAGCGGATCCCGAGGTGCAGAGATATCGCCCGTGCATGCGACACTACAATCGTCCGTGGCAGCGAACGCACATAGACGGTCCGCCGCCGCTCATCAAGGACTGTCACGAGTGCAATCGCTTTCGCCCTGTGAACGGTGTATCTTCGATTTCCCGTTCGAATTAAGAAAAAGCGAATGCTCCTCGCGCAACCGCGACCGAATGCGCGGCACCGGTCTGCTCAATCGCGCGATAAACGCTCTTCCCTTCGAACTGCACATACCCGGTTATCAGTTCTGCGGGCCCGGTACGCGTCTAGCGAAGAGACTAGCTCGCGGCGAAGAAGGCATCAATCCGTTGGACGCGGCGTGTCGGGAGCACGACATCGCGTATTCGCGAAGCGGCGAGCTCGCCGAGCGACACATCGCCGATCGACGGCTCGCCGAGAGGGCGCGCAAGCGCGTCACCGCAAAGGATTCCACGGCCGGTGAGAGACTCGCCGCGGCGGTCGTATGGGCGGCTATGAAAACGAAGACGAAGCTGGGCATGGGTATGGAACGCAAAAGGAAAACGAGAAAAGGAACGGGATTGAGGAGAAGCGCGAAAACGAGAAGGAAGAAGCGGAGGATACTTCCGACGGCGAAACGCGGCGGCTTCTTGCCCTTTCTACCGATGTTGGGCGCTCTCGGTTCCTTGATCGGTGGCGCGGCCACCGTGGCCAAAGCGGTGAGCGCCAACAAAGCGGCGCAAAAACAGCTCGACGAATTGCAGCGACACAATCGCGCGATGGAGGGTCGCGGGTTGTACCTCGCGCCGTATAAGAAGCGCGGAGGTGGCGCGAAAAGAGTCGGCGAAAAAAAAAAACCTCGCGTAAAAAGGCGAGGTTAGCGCGTCTACCTCCGTACGGCGTCACGACCGACGAACAGCTCGATCGAGCGGCGCGTCGCTTGCGCGTGCCGTTCTTCCGCGGGGTGTTCATGCGCGACGCTCTACCGACGAGGGTGTGACGCGCGGAGTGCGTCATCGTGAATCTCGACGACGCGGTGGGCCCGGGCACGCATTGGGTCGCTTATGCGAAAAAAGGGAACTCGGCGATCTACTTCGACGCGTTTGGAAATCTCCGCCCGCCGAGGGATCTCGCGCGGTATCTCGGCGACGGTGGCGGCGAGAGCACGATCGTGACGTATAATCGTCGCGCGTTCCAGACATTCGATCAGAGAATCTGCGGACAGCTGTGCCTGCGATTTCTTCGCGAGATCGATTGGGGGGGAGCGGGCGGACGATCGACGTTCTCCCGCGATGTCGCTGACGCTCACGTTGACCGGGACCGGCAGCGTTCTCACGGCGAGCCACTTTCCCGCTTTGGATCTGAGCGACGGCGAATACGAGCTGGGTTTGGCGACTTTTAAAACGTACAATTCGATACCGAACGTTACGTCCGCGAACAATCGTTTCTACTACGGCAAGGACGACCGGCGAATCGTCGTTCCGGAAGGTTCGTACGAGCTGCGAGCCGTGAGCAAATATCTGCGCGCCGCTCTTCTCCATCGCGAACGTCACGCCCGCGAGAGAGACAAAAGTAAGGAGAAAGGAGGAAAATCGCGGACCGACGACGCTGGACGGGTAAAAGAAAAAACCGAACGGAGAAGGACGAAACCAACGACGAGATTTATCGCGCATACGTGGACGAAGACGACGACGACGATGACAAAGATGGCGACGGTTATGACATATACGGGGACGACGACAGTGGCGACAGAGTGCTCGATCTTCGCGCCGACGAGAATACCATGAGAAGCGAGATAAAGTGCGCCTACCGAGTGAATTTTACAAAACCGAACAATATCGGTTCTTTTTTGGGTTTCTCGAGCGATCGTATTCTAAAA
>NW_020216944.1:0-741 GCF_003070985.1 Temnothorax curvispinosus | reverse complement strand
GCGGTGAGGAGATAACGATCAGATTGCACGTACGTCGTCGTCACGGTGTGTGTGTGCGCGTATCCCTGAAGAAAAAGAGAGCGAAAGGAGGGATGCTCGTTCTGAACGGATCTAGCGCGAATTGTACGAACGAGCGAGCTAGCCCGTTCTACAACGAGATCGGAAGCGTAGGAAAGAGAAGAGGCGGAGGAGGGGGACCCGTTCTCAGCAACGCCAACGTCAGATTCCTACGATCGTTGGGTCTCGCCGTGAGAAACGCGTCACCGTCGAACCATTTCTACCTCGAGAGGAAAAATCATGGCCGACATCCTGAGTATCGGCGGTGAGCCGATCTTCGACGAGCGCATCGTCGGAATAGAGACTCACACGTATAACCCGTACGTCAACACGACGTTCGGACACAACGACGAGATACGAATACCCATACAGCAGCAGGATCTGTATACACTGCCGTGCGAAAGTTTCCTGTACGTCGAGGGACGACTCAACGACGACGGCGCGACGAATGGGGAAGAATACGCGAAATTAGTCAACAACTGCGTCGCGTTTATGTTCGACGAAATTCGTTACGAGCTCGACGGCGTGGAGATCGACCGGTGTAGAAACGTCGGCATAACCAGCACGATAAAGAACTACGTGTCGCTGACCGTCGAACGAGCCAGAAAACTGCAGAACGCTGGATGGAGTTATCCGACGAGCGAATCAAATCTGAACAACGCGTCCCATCAATTCAATTTTTGC
>NW_020216943.1:820-2118 GCF_003070985.1 Temnothorax curvispinosus | reverse complement strand
ATACGCAATTGGTGCCTGCCGTCTTCGTTATCGTCCATACTTTAATTCTGGACAAAAAATTTTTAATTCGGTGAAATCAATCAAAAGATTTGTGTGTCTGAAAATTTCGTGGTAAAACAGACCTGTCTCCAGCATCCCCTTAAAATAAGAGGATATGCTAGATATTTGCGGCGCGCGCGTTAAGGTGAAATTTCATGGGCAGTGAAAAGTAGCAGCAGATCGTACTGATTGGCTACAAAATAGAGAAGTTCTAGGAACTCGAGAACTTCTCTATTTTATAGCCAATCAGTACAATCTGCTGCTGCTTTTCACTGCCCATGAAATTTCACCTTTAAAGTTAAAAAACGATCGTCTTATTAGCTACGCGATGCGTACGCCACCACACGAGACGCCCGTGTAGAAAGTTCAGCCCCTTGCACAATGCCAGGCAACAAGCAATAGGAACAGGAAATAAACAAAAAATCGTTCGGGAAAAAATGATTAGATATAATCATATATAATTATATCTGGTATATATATAATTATATATAATTATATATGTTTTTATATGGGGTCATATCTAATTATACATGGCCACATGTGCAATCAGTGGTCCTACATACAACCAGATATAGCACCATATCTACTTGTATATAAATGTATATAATTTTATGTGAAGCCAGATCTAATGATATATGAATGGTGCACCCTACATATAACAATATATAGCATTATATACAACTATATATGCAGTCATATATAGCCAGATATATTAATGTGACTAATTTGGCGCTATATACAACCAGAAATAGCGCTATATCTAATCGTATATAAATGTATGTGAAGCCAAATATAATGATATATGAGTAGTGCACTCTACATATAATTAGATATAGCATTATATACAACTATATATCAAGTCATATATAGCCAGATATATTAATATGCCTAATCTTGTCCTATGTATAACCAGATATAGCACTATATCTGTATAGATATAGATTCGCAAGTTATCATATATGCTGCAGATATTTAATCCTAAATTTAAAAATTTATTTGAATCGTTTTTATATATATTATAGATATTAAATTCAAAAATTCGTTACATAATATTATATAATTCAGAATTATAAAATAATACTGCAGGTCATGTGTGCGTACCCGGGAAAAAAATTATATATAATTACTAGCTGGTTACCCGGGCTTCGCCCCGAAGGACATATGTAATCAGACACGTAAATAGTCTCTCTCTCTCTCTCTCTCTCTCTCTCTCTCTCTCTCTCTCTCTCTCTCTCTCTTTCTTTCTTTCTCTCTCTCTC
>NW_020216943.1:202-720 GCF_003070985.1 Temnothorax curvispinosus | reverse complement strand
GTTAGGGAACTACCACGAAAGAACGGAACAGAGGAAGGGATAAGTAGTGATATACTGAAAATGGTGCTACATGTAATAAAAGATGAGTTTGTAGGAGTAATAAATGATTCGCTTAGGACAGGTAAATTTCCAGAAGGATGAAAAACATCCACGATAATACTGATACCAAAGGTAAACAAACCAAAAAAAGCGAGCGAGTATAGACCGATTAATATATTACCGATATATGAAAAAGTATTAGAGTTAGTTGTAAAAAAACAGTTGGAAAAATTTCTAGATGACAATGAAATAATAACCGAATACCAATCGGGATTTAGGAAACAGCAGTCGTGTGAGACAGCAATTCAAAGTTTTATCGAAGAATGGAAGTTGATAATTGAGGAGAAAAAAATGGTGGGGGTGTTATTCTTGGATCTCAGGAGAGCGTTTGAGACAATAGATAGGGTAAGATTAGTGGAAAAATTATATCAGTATGGAATAAGAGGAGTGGTACTGGAATGGATAAGATCGTATTTAAG
>NW_020216943.1:0-192 GCF_003070985.1 Temnothorax curvispinosus | reverse complement strand
GTCGGACAACGCTTAGTCTTACTTTACTGGTCGGAAAATGCTTGAATTTTCAATTTTGGTAGCAGATTCGTAACCAGTGCCCATTCGAGCAGCCTTACGAAACATAGAAAGGTGCCGTTGCGGTTTTGGTCGCCATATTTGATCAGCCATCTTGAATTTTAGAATTTTTACTTCAGTTTCGTAATCAACGAC
>NW_020216942.1:0-1177 GCF_003070985.1 Temnothorax curvispinosus | reverse complement strand
CAAAATTTGTGATTGGTCAACGCACCCTGCCGCATGGCGTTTCCGCGTCTATGGAGTCTTAGCAAAGGTGGAAGCACATAAAATTGCAGGAGCCATAAGCAGAAGGCAGAAGGCATATGCGCATGCGCTATGGTATCCGTAAAGCCCCTTGCACAATGCCAGGCAACAGGCAATAGGAACAGGAAATAACCAAAAAATCGTTAATTACAACCTAAAAAATTCAAATGCTATGATTGGTTGGCAATAGGCAATAGACACAGAATTTCCAACGTGACGGAAACTCTGTGTCTATTGCCTGTGTCACTGTTTATTCTGCATTTATACATGATTTCTGATTTCTATTCCCTGTTCCTATTGCCTGTTGCTTGGCATTGTGCAAAGGGCTTAAAGCTCTAACAGATACCATAGCGCATGCGCATATGACTTCTGCATTCTGCTTATGTCTCCTGCAATTTTATGTGCTTCCACCTTTAGGGCCAAAGCACATATGACAGTCGTAATCGTGGACGTAAGTAACGCACAAGCTTTGGCGTATCTTGATTTGTCAGGTCGAGGACTACGACCGTCGTATATCGCTACGCCATATTATGTGCTTTGGCCTTTACACCTGTCTTCTAACACCATGGTCAGAGAGAAACCTGAGAGAGGCCATCCCGGTCTTTTTCGTGTGTTGCTGTGTTGCATTTTCCGACGCGCCGCCTGAGAAAGTGCAACTCAACTACGTCGTATCGCTCGGTAACCGCACATGGTTTGCGTCCGTGCTAATGTCTGAACTAGCCAGCTGGAGGGGATATTATTCTGGCCGCGGCGGCCGCGCGCTCGGCCGGCCCGGGAGTTGCATCTGATTGCACCTGTTGATGATATTTTTACCTTATTTTATATTATATTTTTTTTTACCTTATTTTATATTATATTTTTTAAATATAGATAAATCGCGCAAAAATATCTGTTCCGCGTAAACAGCCACCGTCGCCTCGATATCCCTCACGTACTGACTGTTACTACGTTTATGCGAGCGTTACTTCTGTAGTAACTTACGATACGTCCGTCGCGTAAACGGGATTTTGTAGTAACTTACGATACGTTACTCCGCGTAAACGAATGATATATCGTAAGTTACTACAGAAGTAACGCTCGCGTAAACGTAGTATGAGGGAGTTACGTAATCGCCAGGCTA
>NW_020216941.1:0-1076 GCF_003070985.1 Temnothorax curvispinosus | reverse complement strand
TGGGAAAGACTTGACGCGCTAAATGACGAATTTGCGCACGATCGCGAAGATTCTTGAAAACCACAATGTAATTTGCATTGAGCGATATATCGCGTTGCTCACGTCCCTGATGAAAAAGATTTTGCGAGATGAGAATTACGCTGAGATTCTTATGATGACTACCTTTGGTAAAGAGATCTACGATCGCGTCACTCGATGACGATTCTCTCATAAGATCGTCGATTATCACCAATTTAGGGAAAAGCAGATCGGCGGAATAATCTTCCGGACGTGGCAATCCTTCGCAAAATTCAATTATATTTTTCTTCACCGTTGCTTCCTCGCGCGCGTCGTATTGTAATTGACGATAAGCCTCCTGCCACTCGGCGTAATAAAACAAAACTCTCTCGAAACGCACGTCGGACATGTGAGATAGTTGTCGGAGAAAGGTTTTCACGAAGATCGCCTTCCCGCATCCGGTGGGTCCGCATACGATCGACGTCCAGGGATGTTTCCAGCGCACGTCCATTTTGCGAAATGATTGACTCGAATTCCGCGCGTGACTTCAAAAATAATAATTTGAGGAGAAGAGGAGCGGGGAAGGGAGGGATAAGGTAATCAACGGCGGCGGCGGCGGCGGCGGCCCGAACGCGCGCACCAGCGTACCCCCGCAAACGCTCGCGCGAGCGAACATCACCGCGGCCGTTGATCAGCTGATTCGCGCGCCGCGGTGGGCGCATAAGCTTATCCACCCGTCTTAGTTTATTACGATTCTGCAGCGAGAGCATCGCGTCGACGAGCTTGTACGCGATGCTCCGACTGGAGAGAGAAAAAATAAGCGCGGGAGGGGGTGAAATTATATGATACAACAACTATTTACGCTTTAAATGTAAAAATATTTTATTTTTTCAAAGATTTTTTTAAGAAAGAAATCACAAATTTCAAGAAATTTTATATTTAAACACGCACAGAATATATTTCCATATTGCTACATTATATTTTTAGTTACATATGTACAAAAATCCTTTTACGCACTTACAACTATTTTTACAAAATTAAAAAATTATTTACAATATAATACGAGAACATTTTTTTTT
>NW_020216940.1:0-1757 GCF_003070985.1 Temnothorax curvispinosus | reverse complement strand
CCTTATTTTTCTCATTGTGACTGAGCCTTAAGAAAATTGATTGGTCCATACACATGTGCATAAGGAAATAGATCTGTATTGAGTTATACATAATTACCTCCATGATTCACATGGATACAAGTATACTCGTGATCAGCTGTGTATCGTCCATCCTTAGAGCCACCGCACAAGACTCTCGTATGATCACGTAGCGTACGTAACGTGAGCCAACCCTAAGAGCACAGTTGACGGAAAGTCGACGGTAAGTCGACTTTTATAAGTCGACTTCTAGTCGACTTCTAAAAATGGCGAAAAGTCGACTAAAAGTCGACTTCTAAATAGTCGACTTATAAAAGTCAACGGAAAGTTGACTTTTATAAGTCGACTTTTAGTCGACTTCTAAAAATGGCGGAATATCGACTAAAAATCGACTTCTAAATAGTCGACTTATAAAAGTCAATTTTCCGTCGACTTTTATAAGTCGACTTCTAGTCGACTTCTAAAAATGGCAGAAAGTCGACTAAAAGTCGATTTCTAAATAGTCGACTATAAAAAGACGGAAAGCAGTCAAGCGGCGCGTCATCAATATGGCGGCGAATCTCGAGGAGGCTGGAGGAGAAAATTAATGTTTACGCGAGTGCAAGGAATACATGCCGCGAGACAGGACACGATAAGACGTCGAAAAGCGCCGCGCTATCAACCACCGCCACGAAACGTCGTCGTCGTCGTCATCATTGTCTTCCCGTTGACTTCCTCGATTAGATCAGAATACTGGAATTTGACTATGTATGTTGCAATATGTTTGAGACGGTTGTCTACATTGTCTACAACAAGAATTGTTACAGAATGCCGTTACCAACCGACATGGAAGCGAAATTGCTGCGCCAGATAGTTCTTGCAGGTATGGCGGATCTAAAAGAGAATTAGGATAAGGCCAAGTGGAAATATGCTTTAGAGGTTAGGTATGGTGTGTTATTAATTATCATCGATAATTAAGACCTATTGAATGCGACCTCTCTATTCTGAACCATCTTTCAGAACACCATCAGAAATGGAGGAACCTGGTTCATGCATTCTTCGTGCGTTCTACGGAAAATCAGTCCGGAATAGGTGGTTTATAAAGAGGTGTACGAAACGAATAAGATGTATATGCGAGGTGTCACGGCGATAGAACCCGAATGATTGCCGAAATTCGCTTCCACGCTATGCCATCTTAGTGAATCATTGGTTGATCCACCGCCAAGGTATTTTTATCACAATTGTTGCTTTATAATGTTTTCCCTATTTATTTATAAAGATATTAATATCTTTATTATGATCGAATATTATTCTCATTTATAGATATAATCAAGGAACCGGGAAGATCATTTGCCGCGTGTCTGGGTACATTTGGAAAGGCCGGATGGGGACTACCATCGATGGATATAGAGCATCTGTGGACGGTGTAAAGTGGTTCGCGTATTTCTTCTTGGAGGGTCAAGTGTACCCTAAGCTGAAACGATTTGTTCCGTCGTTGCTGACGACACCTGGGAGCATCACCAAGTCATGGGCCAGGTAAATCGTTATTCTATCTCCTTTCGATTTCACGTTGATTCATCGAATAGATTACATCAATTCAATACGATTTTTTCAGGTTGATACCACGCACTCAAGCAATAGTACAAACGTTGCAGTCGCAGGGAGTCGTGTCCAAATACAAACTGCTAGAAATCTGGGGTTTGGATGAAAAATGTGAGATTTTAATTTATAAAATAATATTTAGATATTATCATCGAGTA
>NW_020216939.1:0-1588 GCF_003070985.1 Temnothorax curvispinosus | reverse complement strand
TTTTTCAAACATGATTGTTATAAACAAATAAATTATATTATTAACAGACCTAGTTAGTGTGATTACTGGAACTATCACAAAAGGTCAAATAACTTTTGATTATAAACCATTATTGTATCTCTCAAAATAAACTAATTAACAATAAAATTTATCATAAAAATATTATTAAAGATGATAAATAAAATCACTACAGATACCCAGCAGAGCATGTCAAGTAACCTCACAAAAACTCCCACATCATATCTCTTCTTAATTCCGAGATATAATTAAAAATTATGGAAATCCATAAAACACAGAAATTTTAAACAACCTAAAATAATGCCTTTAATTATCTGAACACAACAAAAGAAACCCCATCTTTTTATCTCTTACCGTTCTCGAGTTATAAATTATTAAAGTTTCACATCCGCCATTTTGAATTTCCTACCCTTTAGACTTACAAAGACCAAATCACTTTCACATTAATATTTTAGTCTTTTATACATTTTAAAGCTGAAAAATTTCATTTCTAAACAAAAATTTTGACACTTAATTATTATGATAAAAATGGAATCTCTCCTACTCCTAAACACCAGTAACGTTAACGCTGATTTTCTATTTAAATTAATTAAATTAATAAACTAGATTGGAAGTTGAACATTCACTCCATGAAAGACGAGGATAGTTTAATACCAGTTCACAAGGTGTAAGACAAGGATAGCCATACTAAATTCTTAATAAATTAAAATAAAATTAGAAAGTGAATAGTTTGAGATAAAAACAATATATACGTGTATACGGAATAATCGTTAAAACTGCTCGATAGGAAAACATTTACTACATAATCATCTATTTTTGCAACTTACTTTTATAAACAATCATAAACAAATTATTGACCATGTCAATAAATATTTTTAACTTATACCTCGGATCACGTATAACAATTTTTATATAAGTCAAAACCTTGTCACTTTTCTAATAAAAGCGCTATAAAATTCCAAGTGAAAAGACACCCGGTATAAAGGAAATGACCTTAAATAATACGTCTGACATACGTATATTAATATGTTAAACGTATTGACTCGGGACATTGAATTTAAACTTTAATATTTTCCAAAATATAATGGCAAAAAAATATCTGATATATATATAAATATAGTCTGAACCCCTCTCTTGAAAATCATCCATAATACAATATTTTTATTAACTTCCTATATCTAATTAATCGTAAAAATACATACCTCTGTTTGTGCGATAGCACTTTAGTAACAAAAACTCGTTCTGGTAAATACAAATTTCAACCCCATATATAAACTCTGCATCAGTACACCTACAAAAAGTGATAATAACTTTTATTTCTGCAATTGTTTATTTACGAAATATTTATAACAATAAAATAACGAATGTTCATAAACGAAATATTAGAAATTCAAACCCTCTTAAACAAAGAGAACATAATAATATCAATACGCGAATTAAAGAGTACCAATTTATTTAATTAATAAATTGTTATTAACAAATACATATATCAACAATAAAATTTTCCAATACTATATTATACTTTAGTGAAAGTTCTGCAATATGTTTCCTATACACTCCCATCAAATTC
>NW_020216938.1:0-1340 GCF_003070985.1 Temnothorax curvispinosus | reverse complement strand
TCGCGACGGTTCCTTTTCAATCTCATCGGTCACGACGTTCCTGAGCCATTGGATCGCGACCTACACGTATGTCTTGTTTGTCGCATCGGAATTATTCTCCGGTGCTGCTACATCGTGTATCTTGATTCCTCGCGCGTGGAAAAAGCCCATAAACTAACGAAGCGCGTAATTCTTCAACGCCACGACGTTTATTGCTCAGTTCTTCGATCGCGCTGTTGCGCTTGATCTATTCGTTCGGAAATGCGTTAATCTTGTTTGTCCCAGCGGTACCGATCTTCGGCGCGGCCACGCGTCGTAAGATTTTCCGATTCGAGAGGAGCGTGTCGTAACTCACCGCCGCTACCTCGCCACTAAACTCTTCAGTCGCGACGGTTCCTTTTCAATTTCATCGGTCACGACGTTCCTGAGCCGTTGGATCGCGACCTACACGTATGTCTTGTTTGTCGCATCGGAATCATTCTCCGGTGCGGCTACATCGTGTATTGTTACGTCCCGATAGATCGCGGCCGCGAAGGGGGGCGGTACTCGGATCGCTTATACGGGACTAGTCGCTTTTCGGGTTATCAAGCCAAGGGGCTCTATCCGGGGATACCTGCGACCGAGGTAATTCGCTATCCAGACGCTCGTCACCAAATCGTTTGCCCGATCCGCACCCTCACTGGGAGATTTAGATTCGGTAATTCTTCACCGTACCGTTGATTCAGAGGATTTGTCAGAAATCGTTCAAACGGTTCTTCTACTCTAGTGCATGCGTAACATTCGAAAGCGGGCCGACAGTCGGCTAGAACCTTACTGCACTCGCTACACGTGGGGAACTCTATTCGCGGCCCGTATTGCACGAAATGCCTGAGAACGCCTTCGAAATCTTGCCGGAAGGGCTGGTATTGGCCGAGCTGGCAATCCTCACAAATAATGACCCCCGTAGTTTTATTTTGAAAAAACAATGACCAGACACAGATTCCCGTCATTAACCATGCTCTGATAGGGCTAGGGGGTGAAACTACCTCCGGAGGCTGCCGATTTACTGGATGTCCGGGACACATGAACAATGGGGTGCTAAACTCTAGTTTGGGAAATGGCAATTATCGTAGATTTGCGTTCCAAATATTGGTCTCCTCCCTCGTGTTCCACCGAACGTTTTACGTTAGAGAATATTTCACAGCACGTGGTACACGCGGAGGGGCTCTGGATTTCTCCGATTACGACGTCGCACGAATCGCACTCTTCGACTTTGTATCGGTAACCGATATGCATATAATGGCGGACTAAGCAGTCGTACTGGCGGCGTTGTGGGCCCGTTAGGTCTCGGAAACACTCTTCACAGAGGTAGTGTTTGCTAT
>NW_020216937.1:0-1211 GCF_003070985.1 Temnothorax curvispinosus | reverse complement strand
ACGCCGCATACTACAATATCCCAGGATATAGCACATACTACAACGAGAGTCATGTGAATGCGGCTGACTGTACTATTGGTACATGTTGAAGATTCTTTAAATCAACAAGTTGAATTTCATACATTTAATGACTTAAAAATAAGAAATAATTATTTCGCCAGATAATAAGAAGTGTGTAAGATTTTTGCAATGTATACACGTCGTGATGTTGATGAAAGACGTTTTGTTGATATTACAGATACATTTTTACGCGAGAACAGAAATACTAAAAACCATTTTGTCGCAGGAGATTGTTGATATTAATCTGTTGAATTTGGATGTTGTAGCAGATGAGTATTTAAATAACTATCTCAATCACACATGAATATCTGCAATTTTTTACGGAAATTACGAGGCCAAATACGTCAGTTATATATATCGAAAGAATCCTGTATTGATAACGTATTTTATAAAGGAAATGTAAAGAGTATTAGGGCTTTAAAATATACACAGATTATACCTGATCTGAATGATAAAAAACAAGAACAGACTAATATTTGTAGCGTAGTATTAATTTAAAAAATTAGTCGTCTTTAAAATGTTTTGAAAACAACATCTACGATATGACTTACATCGGAATCATGTATCTTTCTTTAGACCGTACAACTTTTGTCTGAAACATTTTTCCATAACTTCCTAATTTTTTTAGATATTTGCCTGGGTCGATAAAATGACTCACTCTGTATTTAAAAAAAAAAAAATATAAATAATTGCTTAAGAAAGAAAAAACAATGATACAAGGATATAAATAATTGACTGAAAAAGAAGAAACAATGATATAGACAACCATAATCGTAGTGAATTAAATATATCTCATTTGATTAATGTTACAAATTGTTGAACCATAGAGACAAACTGACTTTTATATCACAAAGTAGATTGTAATTCAATTTTATGTACAATGAGAATTAAAAACCAGAAAATTCTAATAATTTTGTTCCGAATAAAAGTCATAATGCGTTCGAAAAATGTTTTAAATGTTTTCAAGAATATTTTATTGAAAATTGAACGAGAGACATTTCCTGATATAAAAATTAACAAAAAGATATTATAGTTTCCTGTCCTCACCATCATACAGGCATATCTTGTTTAGAACAATTAAATAAAGAAAATTAAACAATTTCCATTGGACACTTTACATTTGGTATATTTGGATAAAACTAAACTTAGTA
>NW_020216936.1:0-3203 GCF_003070985.1 Temnothorax curvispinosus | reverse complement strand
TAATATACAGAGTGTTTCTAAAAGACCGTTTATTAACTACATAGCGCTATTCCTTATAAAAAATTGAGTTTTGAGCTATTTTTTTTAATGCTTAATAAAGCAGTAGTAATTACTGAAAAGTGCACAGAGCTATAACAAGATGCTAGTATCGTAAACTTTAATCAAACAAAAACTTAACAAACATTTTTGTCTATTATTAAACTATTTTCAGTGTGATAAATTTATGATAAATTCAATAAAAATCAAGAAACTATGAAAAATCATAGATAGATGTCAATATCTGAAAAACGTTATATGTAGGACATAAGCACTTGGCGGCAGCTAATTTTAAAGGATAAAAATCAGAAATGTATAAGGAATAATGCTAGTAGTAAAATGACGGCGGCATCCCGCAGCACATTTTTTGTAGACCTTTTTAAGTTTCATACTTAAGAAATTTCATAATTAAAAATTGGCAATGTTTGACTTACAATACCGCTGTTATTAACAAACTATTCTAAGATTTATTAATGGAATTAAAAAATATTTACTTTTTTCCATATTTATCTAATTTAAAGTTTCACTGTTCTTGTTTCGAGCGCTACAAAAGTAATGATTTAATGTTTTGCGGGATAACATTTATATGACTTATTTAAATGATATAACATAACTGCAAATATATATAGTAAATATATTGTAGAAAATAAACTATCAGATATCTAAATTAATCATTTATTTAAAAACAATATTAATCTTTAACAAATAACTTTTGTCCACCTAGATTGTTATTTTGGCCCACTGTGTGGCTGTTTGAAAATTTTTCTCTCTTATTAAAAATTACGAAAACATTAGATATGCATTTGAAATAATGCACATCTTTGATTACATGTAATAATAAGTAATGAAAATATTAATTCTCAGTTGTCACACGGAGTCAAAGTGATTCCAGACTATTTTTTTTATTAAAATAACATTTTAAGAGTATTATGCAAAATTTTGAACAAAAAATAGAAAAATAATTTGATTTTTTTTTCAAAAATTTACATTTTTGTAACATAATGCTCATAAAGTTATTTTTTATAACAAAAACATTGTTTAAACTACAATGTTTAAACTCAATTCTGAAATTTTTTACGATCCACTTAAACTGTTAGTTTTGTAACAGCAGCTGCTTCAAAATTGGCTGGGGTCAAATTGACCTCGTGTGACAAACGTATTCAAAAAAGAGGTGTGATAGGTTCAATGTAATGAATCAAAATCCAATATAATACTTTTCTGCTTTTTTATAAAAATTTTAAAAATTACTTATAATGTTTGTAATTTTTATATTTATATTTATGTTGTATTATAAGGATTTTGCATCGTTACATTTAAATTATTCTTTAAATTATATTTATTGTTTTTTTTTTCAGGTTTTTCTTTTTCCTTATTTCAGGATATATATCATATATATATATATATATATCCTTACATATTTTTATTTCAGGATATATTATTGAAATTGTGGTTATATATATAATATATAATATAATTGTGGTAATATTTTTGGTATTGGTGGTAATACGTATATATTGGTTTGGTGGTTAATATATATATTTATATATATAAATATAAAAAAATTCGTGTGTAAATAAATAATCAGAAATATAATAAAGTACATTTATATAGCAACACACGAATTTACAAGACAAAATTCAACATGTACGATAAGGAACAGTTACTTAATATTTTAATTGATGAAAAATACAGACCTATACAAAATGATAGTAAAGTTTTTCCACCATCTCATGCCGTTTATCGCTCTATATCTGAGATAATTATAAATAGTGGGTCCCACATAACGCCAAAACATATTTATACAATTTTAAAAAATGACAGAAGTGGCATGTACAGTGCTGTATTGAAAGCGTATTGATAAAAGAGATACGTACGATGACACTAAAGACAGTTCTTACAATATAAATAACAGTTTTGCTTGCGAGAAAGAAGTGAAAAAGTTTCAGTTAATGATTTCAGAAGAAAAGTGGGCACAAATAAAGCCTAATACAAAAAACAAAACTCATTTTAAACGTAATTACGTATCATTGCAAGCAGGAAAATGGACCCACATTATTGCAGATAAAATATGGCAACAGAGTAAAATACCATGCGCATTCACATTTAAGCGTGGAAAAATATTTAAAAATAGCGATGCTAAATGCTATGCAACATTTAGAGGTAGTTGCAACGAATGTGGTGCAAAACTTGTGGGCACTTTATTTAGTAAGCCCATGAAAAAAAATGATGTAATTTTTGAGTGCACGCTGAGAGATTTTTCTGCAAAAGTTATTCATAAAAAAAAGACAATTGAAAGGTGAATTGCGAGAAAGAATTGCAACTGAGTTGGTAAGTGGCAATAAAAATGCCAACGTATGGCGTAATGAACAAGCCAATAGAATAATGACATTTGGCGATGATATGCCACCAACTTTATATAATACGACAGTTTTGCGCAAAGCTAAACAAGAAGAAATGGATAAACGTTTACAGCTGGAAAATACAGATCCATTAAAAAATTTACAATTTGCAAAGCACATTAGATGTGCTGGTATTATCCGTAATATAGGAATGGATCCTTTTTTTGTATGTACTGGACTCCAGACCAACAGCATCTGTACAAAACAGCCCATAAAGATAAGAACAGTCTTATGGCAATAGATGCTACAGGAAGTATAGGAAAGAAATTACGTCTTCCTAATGACAAAAAATCTCAACATTTATACTTATATGATGCGTTTGCGCTTTTAAACTTGGCAATTTTCCAGTTTTTTAAATGGTATCCGCAAAGCAAGATGCAGTCATAATAAGTTATTTTTTTTTCGGAAATTGTAAGAAATGGTGCTCCGAAACCTCGAATTGTCGCAACGAATTTCGGAAAAGCAATTTTAATTGCTGTTGCTCGCATATTTGCAAATTGTAATGATTTAAGTCATTATTTGCCAGTATGTTATAATATTATTAAAGATAATAATACAGATATTCCATCATGTTACATGAGACTAGATGTGAGTCATTTTATAAATCAGATTGCTAAATGGGATTGTCTAAGAGGCAGGGCGATTAAAATACGCTAATTTTACCTAAGATGCTTAGGACAATTATATCAGATGGATGACTTTAATAGAACAAAAAAATTTTTAAAATCTATATTAATCGTAGCGTTAAGCGAAGAAACAGGCTGTGAC
>NW_020216935.1:0-14762 GCF_003070985.1 Temnothorax curvispinosus | reverse complement strand
CGTTAGCGAGGAAGAATCACGTGTAGCTCGCTGTACTGACGTTGTGCCTATTGCTGACTATCGCTATTGGGCGTTTAAATTTTGTAAACAGCTCTATGATTGTGAAGCAACATACATTAAAATTCACACAGGTATTGGGAAATACGTCGAATTGGTGGTGATGAACAATTCGATACGTTTGTATATGTACCCAAGGGTATGCCCTTATCGCGATAATCCTAATCATCCCCATCTATTGATGCTTCAAAAAACCTTTGAACGTGACTGTGATGATGATAATAATTGGGAGGATAATGTCCCTTACTTTTTGCCTCATTATGCTATGTCTGACTACTATCGCATTCAAAGTGGCAAACGATATTGTTCAGCGTGCGATCGAATCACGTGCAAGTGCTCCATCGAAGAATGTGACGTTATTTAAAAAAAGACAATATTAAAAAACAAAAACATGGAACATCTCGATAAAACGGAACGCGACCTGGTGGAGCTGTCCGACCAAGTAGCTACCTTGGGCGAATATCTTGCATGGGTACAGCGATGCGAGAAGTTTATTGAGCAGCTCGAAGAAGACTGTCGTTCCAAACGTCCGCGGCTCTCAGACGGCTCTCAGACTGTCGGAAACAGATCATCTTTAGTGGCAAGAATCGCGCGACTCGATGGTGCGAAGACTCTATTACAGAGACGGTTCGTACATATCGGTGGTGGTGGTGGTGAGCACGCGGTGGGCAGTAGTAGTAGTAGCGGTAACGAAAACGCGGAAAGACTCGTGTGGCGAGAGATTGATGCCGCGTTCGAATGGCGTGTATTGACCGGTGCAGTGATAAATATCAATTACATCGAACCGCGAAAATTTCTCGAAGATGCCGAAGTCATCGTGCTCGATCGTGTGCAAAACGTCATGCAAACACACGCAAGTGTAAAGATAAACACCGTGTTCAACGGCGAGTTTGTGACGGGTGACAAACGTGGCAATAAAAGTTTCAGCACGAGTAACTTTGAACTCTTTCGTTCGTCCAAACGGTCCGATCTGCGCGAGTGGTACAAGCTACACGTTATCGAGCCCACATTAGCGAAACTCGAAAATTTCCAGGAACGCGATAGCGGATGGGCTTTATCGCGTATACTCAATTTGACAGTGAACGTGAACAAGTACAATCCTTTGCGCGCGGGATGTTACATCAATTTACCGGAAAAAATTAAATTGAAAAAAGCTGTGATCAACGTGCAATCTATGGACAATGCGTGCTTCGCGTGGTCAGTGGTCGCCGCGCTGTATCCTGTCAAGGATCATACATATCGGGAATCCTCGTACCCTGATTACAAAAATATATTAAATTTACAAGACATTAAGTTTCCAATGACTTTGAAACAGATTAAAAATTTTGAAAAACACAACAATATATCCATCAATGTGTATACCATCGAGGGAGAGGAAACGCCGACCGTTCTCCCGATACGGCTCACCGACCTGAGGAGAGAAAAGCACGTAAATCTGCTGTACGTGCAGGATCCGCGAGACGACGTGGGACATTTCGCGTGGATAAAAAATCTATCCCGCCTTGTGAGCTCACAATTGAGCATGCATCGTGGTCGGAAATACTTTTGCGATCGGTGAGTACCTATACTCCTTTTAATAAAATTATAAAATATTGTATTGTTATATAAAAATTTACAAAATTGTGTTTTTCTTTTTGCAGATGTTTACATTATTTTCATTCGAGCGAGAAATTGGAAGCCCACGGTGTAGACTGCCGAGAGATAAACAACTGTGCCATCCGACTACCGAGCGAGGACGACATGTGGCTGAGTTTCAAGAATCACAGCAGGAAGGAACGACTTCCATATGTCGTGTACGCCGACCTGGAATGTACCCTCGAGAAGACGGATGCGGATCCGACAATGTCCACGTTCAAGTCTCAACATCATCGGGTATTTAGTATAGGATATTACGTGCGGTGCTCGTACGACGACTCGTTATCCGCGTATCGATTTCGTCGCGATAAGGATTGCGTCGCGTGGTTCACCGAGGAACTAAGACGTTTAGCACACGACGTAAAGAACATCTTGTCCGATAATATACCCATGGTGGATTTCACGCGAGACGAGTGGAAAAAGTTTAACAGCGCAACGCACTGTCACGTGTGCGAAAAACCGTTCGAGCCAGACGACGTGCGAGTACGCGATCACTGTCACTTGACCGGCAATTATCGAGGTCCCGCGCATTCTAATTGTAACTTAAATTATAAAAATTCTCACTTTATTCCCATAGTATTTCATAATTTATTGGGTTATGATTCTCATTTTATTATAAAAGAAATTGCCACCGCGTACGAAGGACATGTAGACTTACTCCCAATCACGAAGGAAAAATACATTTCGTTTACGAAGAACGTTAAAAGCACTGAAGATAAAGACAACCAAAATTGCATCAAATTAAGATTCATCGACTCGTACAAATTTCTTAGCACGAGTCTCGAAAAATTAGCATCCTTCCTCGATAAGGATAAGTTAAAAATTATACGTTCAAAATTTTCCGCGTTATCCGACCAAGATTTCGAATTATTGACGCGAAAAGGTGTCTTTCCGTACGAGTACATTGACTGCGTCGAAAAGTTGGAGGATACGTGTTTACTATCGCGCGACTCGTTTTACAGTTCATTGACAGGCGACACTGTATCCGAGAGCAATTACGCGCACGCCGTCAACGTCTGGCAGCGGTTCTCCATTCGAACGCTCGGTGACTATAGCGATCTGTATCTAAAGATCGATGTCTTGCTGTTGGCCGATATCTTTGAAAATTTTCGCGATAGCTGCGTCGCGAGTTATGGACTCGATCCGGCGTATTATTACACTTTACCGGGGTTTACGTGGGACGCTATGTTGAAGCATACGGGTATCAATTTCGAACTGCTCACGGACATTGACATGGTCATGTTCATCGAACGCGGTATTCGCGGCGGTTTGAGTCAATGTTCAAACAGATACGCGGTGGCCAATAACAGGTACATGCAATCTTATGATACATCGAAACCATCGTCGTACCTGATGTATTTCGACGTAAACAACTTGTACGGCTGGGCAATGTGCCAACCATTGCCATATGCAGATTTTCGATGGGTCGAAGACGTCTCGAATTTCGAGTTTAGCGCGATCGCTTTGGATTCGCCCACGGGTTACATTCTCGAAGTCGATCTAGAGTATCCGCAGAATAAACACGACGCGCACGCCGACTTACCGTTCTGTCCAACGCGCGATAAACCACCCGGCAAACGGCAGGACAAACTTCTCGCCACGCTGTACGATAAGAAGCGTTATGTCATACACTACGGCAACCTACAGCAATGCACGCGCCACGGTCTTCGCATCACAAAAATTCATCGCGTATTACAATTCGCGCAATCTCCATGGCTCCGCAATTACATCGAACTTAATACAAAATTTAGAACACAGGCCAAAAACGATTTTGAGAAAAATCTGTATAAATTGATGAACAACGCGGTTTTTGGGAAAACGATGGAGAACGTTCGAAATCACGTTGATGTAAAATTATTATCAAAGTGGAAAGGTAGATACGGCACGGAGGCACTGATCTCGAAACCAAATTTTCACAGCAGGAGCATTTTTTCGGAAAATCTGATAGCCGTTGAACTGCGAAAACTCGAGGTTAAATTTGACAAACCTATTTACGTCGGCATGTGCATTCTCGACATATCAAAAGTCTGTTTGTACGAATTTCATCACGAGTACATGTCTCCCCTGTATCGCGACAAGTGTAGAATTATGTACACCGATACGGACAGTCTGATATATCACGTAGAATGCGATGATGTGTACATGAACATGAAACGCGATATCGCTAAATTCGACACGAGCGATTACGCGATCAACAACGCGTACGGTATCCCACTCGCCAATAAAAAAATTCCGGGCTTGATGAAAGATGAAAACAACGGTGCGATTATGACCGAATTCGTCGGACTCAAGGCGAAGATGTATGCCTTGCGAGTGGACGGTAAGAAAGACTGTAAAAAAGCGAAAGGTGTTAAGAGCAACGTCGTAGCCAGGTCGACAACGTTCGACGATTACACGAGGTGTCTGCGAGACGAAATTGAAATGAAGCGACGGCAGGCTTGCATAAGGTCCGAAAAACACGAGGTGTACACCGTGTCCGAAACAAAAATCGCTCTGAGTCCGTACGACGACAAGCGATACATTATACCTAATTCGACCGATACGTTACCGTGGGGACATTATCAAATACCTTTGTAACGTGTGTATAAAATGTATAACGTATGTATTGTATAACGTATGTATAGTGTATAACGTATGTATAGTATAGTATAACGTATGAATTATATTATATGTAGTAACGTATTGTGAGTATTATATTACAGTATTGGAAAGAATATTAATTAATAAATAAATATATTGCACACATATGTGTATTTCAAACATTTACATGTATTACATATTGCATATTTTTATGTTATGAATAAAAAAAAGTTTGCACAAAATTAAATAACATTATCCTTGGATATCCATGAGTTGTGCGATCCATCGAATCCCAGCCATTTAACGTAAACCTCGTCGCCCCTCCTGCGCAGTACTTTCTCCACGAGATACACGTCCGGATAAGTCGCGCGATGCAACTCGTGTTCGTAGAACCCTCCAGAGACGGATTTTCCACGATAGTCCTCGAGTAGATAGGTTACGGGATTGGTACGCTGCACTTTAACGATCTTAAACACCTCGGTGGTCCAATTCGGCGTGTAACCCTTCTCGAAAATCGTCTTGTATTTGCTGACGCGTACCGAGTCGCCCGCTTTGAATTTTGCCGGACCCGCGATTTTTATCGTGCTGTATACGGTAGCCAAGAGTTTTTCGGCGATCGCGGGGGTAACGTCGACGGGTCGCATGCCGATGGTTCGATGCTTGCGCGCGTTGTAATCCGATACGAGTCGCGGCAAGGCGTCGACCCACTTGTAATTTCCATTGAGCGTAAACATCTTCCACATGTCGTTCTTGAGCGTGCGATTGAATCGTTCGACGACCGATGCCTTCAATACCGAATATGTGGAATAATGATTGATGCCATGTTTCTTCACGAGACGTTGCACGTCGGCGTTGTAAAATTCCTTCCCCATATCGGTTTGTAGGTTACTAGGGCACCTCCCGCTGTGTCGAATGATCTCTGCGACAGCGTTAGCTGTTTCGCTTCCGCCTTTACCCTTGAGTGGCGCAGCCCACGCGTACTTGCTCAACACATCGATGACGGTAAGTATGTAGTGGTAGCCTCCGTTGAAACGTGAATACGGACGCATTTCGACGATGTCAGCCTGCCACAGGTCATCGTACCCCTGCACTATGACGTGTCTTCGGCGAAAATTTCTTCTCGCCGGAGCGTGCAGTTCTTCGACGAGTCGTTGCTTCTCGATATTTTTACGTCCGTCGGATTTTAGTGATGTCATGTTTTTTTTTGTCGTTTATAACTTCTCGTTAGCCGTTTGTCAGCCGTTTAATTCCATTCGTCGTCGTCGTCGACGTTCTCTAGCCGTTTGTAGCCTTTCCTGTCTCCGCGTAGTTCGCAGCTGTTTCTAAATCGCTCGTAATCGTTTTTAAGCTGTTGTTGAACCGTTCGACAACCGTCCGACAACCGTTCTCGAACCGTTGAACAGCCGTCCGACAACCGTTCTCGAATCGTTCGTTGCTGTTCTTCGCCGTCGTTAATCAACCGTTGCTTCTCTTCACTCGTCGCCTTTCGATAATCGTTTCTGCTGTACCGTATGTCCATTGTTGTTGTTGGTTGTCGCGTCTGATTCAGCGATATTCGCACGTCGAAGCTTGTTTATCGCAGTCCGTAACGCTTGCAGATCCTTCTCGAACGCAGTCAGCTTCTCGTCTGATTCTTTTCGTTGATTGCTCAACATTTTAAAGAATTGATCAACGTACAGTTTGTTAACCGCGTCACCGTCAGTCTCAGGTTGCGCTACGCGACAAATCTTGCGCGACTTTGCGTCAAAGTCCGCGGCAGCGCGGCACAGAGCGTTATTGCGCACGAAATTTCTCATTAATCCGCTCCACCGATGGTACGAAATGGCATTCGTCGCGTCTCCGCTGTGTTCGAACAATCCAAATTTGTTGATCGGCATTTCGACGTTGATTGAACGGATCGCCGTCGCATGGTTTAATTTATAATAAGCCCGGCTTCGCGAAGTTCCTCGATGATCGACATGATCTCGTTGTCGTGGGCATTGTTGCCGGCGTGGCGCGAAGCGTCGAGCAATCGCAGACAATCCACCAACTCGTTGGGGTCGTCCCAGTGCACGTAGTCAATTTTATTGTCGGTTAGCGTCATCGCGCGAGGCACGGATAACCCCTTTCCGGATTTTTTCTTCTTGGATTCGGTCGACATCAACGGTGCGATTACCTGTGTATACTTGTATCCCCCGTTGCCCTTTAGTCGCTTGTTAGGATCGTGTTGGAATTTATGAGCACTCGTTGCCAACAGTATGCTCTTGTACTTTTGCATATCATCTTCCGTGTAGATATCGTCGTCGGGCATTCTCTTGAAGATCAACTCGTAAATACCGGGTGTGCCGGCGTATCGTACGCCGTCGATATAAATGTTATCCGCTTTGTCCACGTCAAAACGTTTATTACCGAGCATCAATTCATTATTGCCGAGATAAACGCCGTATGCTATGTCCATCGTTGGATAGGCGCCCAAAACCTCTGCGATGTAAATTCGGCTCATTGGACCCAAGTGATCTTCCAACGATTCTATAAACCATTGTCGACCCTCCGACGTTTTCAACCGTTTATGAATGGTTTTCCTGATCGAGTCGTCCGTGGTTTCAAAAACATTCGCGGTTTCAAGAAATTCGGGACTTGTACGTTGCACGGTTTGCGTCGGTGTAGAGGTTATCGGTGTAGAGGTTATCGGTGTAGAGGTTATCGGTAGTACTGTCGATTGATTAGATTTACGCGGTGTCAATGAAAGATCCGACCAGGAGTCTAATCGTTTCTTCTTTCTCTTCGGTGTAGCATCCTCCTCCTCCTGCCCGCGCTGTTGAACGGATAGCGGTTCGATTTTCGCGTCAGCGTCGCTTTCCGTCGGCTCCTCTTTCTTCACCGCGATCAAGCTCGAGTTGTCAACGATCTTTTTCAACGGCCCGATGAGAGGTTTAAAGTGCGTGTCCAACTCAATGTCCTTCTCGATCTTACCGGTCTTCAAAGCGCGAAGTTTTTTGCGAATCGAATCACTCGTCTTCGCAATCTCTTTTACAACCTTCTCGCGTTCGCTAATATTCTCGCTCCCGTCGATCGCGGCCATCGCGGAAAAAAGCAGGGTGTCGATCTCTCTCTCTCTCTGTAACGCTAACGTTTCACTTCTGACGAGGTATCGGCAACGACTGATCGCTTCTGCGGTATCGCGAACACGTTAAATCCTTTTCTGTATCGACCGTTCGAAAGCGCGCTGTCCTTGTCTATCACTACGAATTCGTACTTTTGTTGCCAACAATCGTGGCACAACGAACAAAATTCGTCGTACGGCATGTCGGTATTTACGTGATCGTTGTAGACGTGTTTCAAATTGGTACCATCCTGTTTGAACAGGATCAGCAGATTCGCGTTGTCGCGTATCAGATGTTTAGGTATTCTCGCGTACGTCTGACAGAGATAGAAGGAGTCGACGCTCGAGTGCCTGCCCATTGAGAAATACTCTCTCACCGCGTCTTGCTTATCGCACGCCACGTCATCGAAGACGAAGATCGAGTTTGGACGCGCGTCGCTCGGTGGAATGACGTCACTGTCATTGGAGAACGTAAAGTAGCCAATTTCGTCGATCGATGTCAACAAATTCTCCAAATATCGATATTTTGGCTGTTGCAACGATTTCGAGTATACGTACACGTTTTCGAAACGTACGCCGTGCGGACTTTCCAGCAAGCTTATCAAGACGTTGGTTTTACCGCAATTCGAGGGTCCGCAAATGATCGCGCGTATAGTAGTCGGTAACAACGTACCGTGCTTGCGTTTCTCCACGTTGCCCCCCATCGACCGTAATCTGTCGTCGCAATTGGTCACGCGAATCGCCAATGGTTGTCGCACGAATCTCATTTCTTTCCACACTGCCGACTCTCTGGCTGACTCGAACGCCTATTTATAGGCAAGCGGAACCGCGAATCGCTCAGTAGCAAAGATGTTCGTCGTACTGTCGAGACCTTCCGATATTCGCGGTTTGAGCGCCGAACAGCTGCAATTTGTGCCGAAAGCCGTTCTGTTGCAAACGTGCGGCAATCACGTCCACTACGTGTGGGACAAGCTTCCGGAACATATAAAGGCGGATTTGGAGGTTCAAGAATATCGTCGCTGTTACGAACATTACAATCAACCGTGGCAGCGAACGCACATCGACGGTCCCGCGCCAATGATAAAGGATTGCGGCGAATGTCAACGAAAAAAATTGGCGAAGGCCTGTTAAATCGCGCGATAAACGCACTTCCGTTCGAATTACACATTCCCAGCTATCAATTTTGCGGTCCGGGAACTTGTTTACAAGAACGATTGGCGAGAGGCGATCAAGGTATTAATCCATTGGACGCGGCGTGTCGCGAGCACGACATAGCCTATTCGCGTAACCGCGATCTCACCGAGAGACACGCGGCGGACGAGATACTCGCTGCGGAAGCGCGAAAACGCATTACCGCGAGAGATTCGACTCTCGGGGAGAGAGCTGCCGCTACAGCCGTCTGGGCGACCATGAAGGCTAAGACGAAGCTCGGAATGGGCTTGAAAACGAAAAAATCGAAAACGGTGAAGAAAAAAAAGCTAACGAATAAACGGATACTTCCGACAGCGAAACGAGGCGGTGTATTGCCGATTCTACCGTTGTTGGGAGTTCTCGGTTCTCTGGCCGGCGGAGCGGCGGGAGTCGTAAAGGCCGTGAACGATAACAAAACCGCGCGGCGTCAGCTGGAAGAGATGCAACGTCACAATCGCGCCGTGGAAGGTCGCGGACTTTATCTCGCTCCGTACAAATATAGACTAGGGCTGTATCTCGGCCCGCACAAACGCGGGCAAGGAGTAGCGTTGAAAATAAAAAAAAAAAAAAACGTCAAAAAGACGTTAAATATGCCCGCGGATATTACGACTAACGTACAATTGAATCGACTGGCAAGGCGTATGCGCGTACCGTTCTTCAGAGGTGTCTTCATGCGTGATTCGTTACCGATCGGCGGTGTACGTCGAAACGAGAGCGGTATCGTGAATTTGGACGATGCAGCGGGTCCCGGTACTCATTGGGTAGCGTACGCGAAGAGGGAAGATTGAGTCGTATATTTCGACAGTTTCGGCAATCTTCGACCGCCGAAAGAATTGGTGCGATATTTCGGGCCGAGCGTGACGAAGATCGAGTACAATTGCACGTCTTATCAGCGATACGATCAGAACATCTGTGGACAATTGTGCCTGCGATATCTCCGGACAATCGACGCTAATTTAAAGCCCGACGGTGCGCCGTGGTGACTCAGTATTCGTTAACGGTTTTCGCCGACATGTCTATAACGTTCACGCTGACGGGGAAGAGCAGCATCCTCGCGGAGCACTATTTTCCCGCCGTGGATCTGAGCGACGGTGACTACGAGCTCGGTCTAACGTGTTTTGAGACTTATCACACGATTCCGAACGTGAATTCTTCGAACAATAAATTTTATTTCGACGAGGATGACACGGAAATTACGATTCCCGAGGGATCGTACGAGATACGAGCCATACATGAGTTTTTGAAACGCGAAATTTCACGAAAACGCCCGCGACGCGTAAATCGTTCCAACGATGATCGTACGTCGGTCGCGAATATCGCGCGAGAGGCGACCGCTCGCGCGAACGGCTACGAAGACGAGGCCGCGGAATACCCGATAGTGCTCCGCGCAAATTACAATACGATGAAGAGCGAGATCAAGTGCGCTTTCAGAGTGAACTTTAACAAACCGAACAACGTTGGATCGCTGCTGGAATTCTCGTCGAAGCGTATATTGCAGCCGAGACAGTGGCATGAATCGGACGCGTCGATTAATATTATCAACGTAAACATTATCCGCGTGGAGTGCAACGTGACCGCGGGTGCGTACAGCAACGGCAAACGTGTTCACACGATACACGAATTTTCACCGAGCGTACCACCGGGATATAAGATATCGGAAACGCCGGCGCAGATCATTTACCTGCCGATCATCGCGCGAAGCGTTACGGATCTAACGATACGCGTCACGGATCAAGACGGACGATTGCTCGATTTTCGAGGAGAAGAGATCACCGTCAGATTGCACGTACGACGACTACAGCGATAACGCGCGACGTGTGACATGCTCGTGTTGAACGACTCGGAGCGTGCGACGGATAAGAATATCTTTACGACTGCGACGATCGACGATATCATCAAATCGACATTCGGTAGCGTTAAAACAGAGACGAAAACAGAGGCGAGAAAGAAGCTCAACGCATCGAACGTTAAATTTTTACAATCTCTGGGATTCGCGGTACGAAACATCTGAACGATGACTAAAATTCTTAACATCGGAGGCGAGCCGGTCTTTGACGATCGCATCGTCAAGATCGAGACTCACACGTACAACCCGTACGCCAACACAACGTTCGAGTATAGCGACGAGATACGAATACCTATACAACAGCAGGATCTGTATACGTTGCCGTGCGAAAGTTTTCTCTACGTCGAAGGAACATTGACGGTGACCAGAGCAGCCGGCCAAGCCGATAACGTGGTACTGGGGAATAATTGCGTCGCGTTCATGTTCGATGAAATTCGATACGAGCTCGACGGTGTGGAGATTGATCACTGCAGAAACGTAGGAATAACCAGCACGCTCAAGAACTACGTTACGGTATCGTCCGACAGAAGCGTGATCCTGCGAAACGCGGGCTGGGAACCGCATAATAACGCGAACGGATACTTCAATTTCTGCGTACCGCTCAACCTGTTACTGGGATTTTGCGAGGATTACAAACGCGTGGTGATCAACGCTCGTCACGAATTAATCTTGATACGATCGCGCACCGACAACAATTGTCTGTTGGGAAGTCTCGCGTTGGAGCCTACTGTCAAACTACTCAAGATACAGTGGCGAATGCCTCACGTGGTATTGAGCGAGGTCAACAAGCTGTCGATGCTGCGCGCCTTGGAAAACGGACGATATCTAAGTATGGGTTTCCGTTCGTGGGATCTGTACGAGTATCCCTTGTTGCAGAACACGACCAAGCACTCGTGGGCCATTAAGACCGCGACTCAGCTCGAGAAACCGCGATACGTCGTCTTCGCTCTGCAAACGGGTCGGAAGAACGTCATGTCCGCGGACACGAGCCGATTCGACGACTGCAAACTGACCAACGTGAAACTCTACCTAAACTCGGAAGTCTATTCGTACGACGATTTGAATTTGGACTTTGGTAAACACAGATGGGCGATTCTGTACGATATGTACGCGCGTTTCTGCAAGGGCTATTACGGATACGAATATCTCGAGCCGAGTCTCACCGTTTCAACTTTTCTACGTAACGGCCCGTTCGTGATCATCGATTGCTCTCGACAAAACGAATCCGTCAAAAACGCCACCGTGGATGTCAGACTAGAATTCGATTGCATGGAGAACGTACCGCCGAATACCTCTGCGTACTGTCTCATCATACACGATCGCGTGATCGAGTACAATCCGTTGACCAACGTAGTGCGCAAAATAGTCTGAGTGTTCGCGGCAACGTCGACGAAAATTTTTTCTCTCTTTAACTCCCGATACAAATTTATGAGAGGGGAAAAAGAGGGGAGCAGGATATAAAAATCAGAGTGTCGCGAAACGCGCGTCATTCCTCTCGATTCATGCATCGAAGAAAGAGAGATATTTCTTCATGTTTGCACCAACGTTCGTCGACCTGCAAGGTTTCGTCGTCGGGATGAAGTTTGTCGTGAAGGAGGTGGCGGTGCTGAGAAACGGGGTCGTTCTGGCGCATTACATCTTTACATGCCCCATGCCGTGGAATCTCCTCACAAAATCCGACAAATCGTGCGCTTTCTGGTTGATTCGCAATCACCATGGATTACGATGGAAAGACGGAAACGTGTCGTACAGCAAGGTGAAGCGTTTAATTACATCAGCGGTGCTCGGTGAGGAAGAGGACAACGACGACGACGACGACGAGATGCCGACTCTCGTGTACGTCAAGGGATGTCAGAAACGAGAATGGCTGGTAGATCTGCTTGAGAGTAAAACGAGAAAAAACCTAAACATCGAGACTCTGGATGCGGATTACGAAGATATCGAATCTTTAAATAATCTAGATGTTACCAATACTGTGCGATGTGGAAAACACATTAAAAATTGCGCATTGCAAAATGTATTAAAAATATTTAACTGGTGGTCGCGACGCCAGAGAGAATTGTCATCTTTTTAAAAATAAATTTTATACGTATGTGTAAATTTTTCAATGTTTTATTTCTTTTCCCTTTAGTCGATAGTGTACAAAATTAAAGAATAAGTAGGTATACGTGACGAATTCTAACTCGAGAGCTTCGAGGAGGGGGAATGGGGTATCAGTTTTAGACGAACATGTCTGAACATGTTTTGCGGTTGATGTCATGCGGAGGGGAGAGGGGGAGGGGGGGATATACGTCTTAATAAAGAAAAAACATCCTACCTTAGTCCCCTCTCCTAAAATTCAGAGCGCTGATTGCACGTTACAGAAACATTAATTTCCCCCTCCTTCATCATAGTTTTGGAAGGGTTATAGTGGGTGCTGTCGCGTATACTCGATTAATTTTATACGACTAGTCTCGTATCGGCTGCTTGTGCGAACGGTCCGCTTCTCATAACCGAGAGAAAAAATGTATTCCGTTGGAGGAAGCAACGGCGGCAACAGCGGCAGCAGACGTATGAATTATTACGTGCCGATTCCCGATGTTGAAACTGTAACGTGTGAAAACAAGTAAGTTTTGTATAATTTATAGAGCTTTATATTTTTTTATATCTTTTTTGCGAATTGTATTATTTTGAAAGTAATCTCATTATTTTTTTCTACAGCATTTCGTTGGATCGTCGCGCGGTTCGTATACTCAGCAGACGATATGCGCTGACAGCTACGGAATACAAATTCCTCGAAATTGGTATCAACGTGGGTCCACCGAGCTACGTGGAGATCGCCATTGGAGATCCTCGCCGAGGAAAGGAACTGCTGTTGTCTCTCGAAACGTGGAAGGCGCTATACGAGCAACGGCAAAATATTCAGAATTTCTTTCGCAATGACTTCAAAGATATCCATAGTTTTATAAACGTTGGACCGCTAACAGTGAGAGTTTGTACGGTTAATAACATCAAACTCATACGTCTCGAATCTGCAAACGTATGCTTGAGAATGACCGAATCGACGTTGCATCGTATGTTCGATCTCGATCGATGCATCGATGCGAGATTCAATCATTTGATCAGAATACTTGCGACGGTCGATGCAAAGTTTGCGCAGTTCTCCGATATCGCGTCCACTGCAAAGGATCCCAAGGAAGCGTCGAATGTAATATACGCTAGCGATGCGTTCAATACGAATCAGATCATTGATTGTGAGCTCGCAGCTTTAGTTTTTAGCACGTAAGATATATTATGTAAAAGAAGAGTTAAATAAACAGGCTTTTCTTACACCCTAAAACGAACGATGTATTTTTCTTTTGCGTGCATGTCCTTCACCCACTGTATCTAAAATTATCTTTCCTTCTCCCAATTATTTATTATAAAGAAAAGAAACGCGAGCGAAGGGGCGCGAGCGAGAGAGGACGCGAACGAAGAGACGCGAGCGACAGAGAACGCGTTCACATGTGTCGATGCTCCGTCGAACTTTTGCCTGCCATTGTAGTGCGAGACATATTTCATTTTAATTTCTTTTCGTTGGAAGGGGCTGTCCGTTTGTAAACTGTTACCATTTCTTTCTCTGGTGACATTTTACCCCGCTTCGTTCTGCAACCGTCGTTGCAGAACCGAGAATTCAGTCTCGTCGAGTCCGCGAAACTAAACGTTTAAAAGCTTCAGTAGTGTCAAAAATTATGGTGCAGTACGTAGAAGTACTGATTCCGAGGGAGGGCACGGTATGGAAGACACGGTGACAGTGTATAGTGAATAGTGACAATATAGTTTTTTAAATATGTTTTTTTTCTGTTTAGCAGATGCAGTTAAATATACAGGTCGTGACGGATGAGCGGTGGGTGCGGGTGCGCATTGCACGGGAACACGTAAGTCTTATTTTTTGTGCGTGCGCGCGTGTTTTGAAAAAAAAGTACAATAATATTTTATATATATTAATTTTACAGCTGTGGATGAGTTATGTGATACCGGGATTTATCAATATAGCTCACCGGCGTTGGATCCAAGAGGATAGACGAGATGAGAGAGATATGTGTGATTACCGAGAAACATCTCGATACGCGTTACTCAAACTTTTCGGAGAGGATACCTCCGACGAGGAAGAAAATGAAATCTGGTAAAATAATCGCTTTTTAATAAAAAAAATTTGAATTTTTATTAATTATATTAATCATATTGCATTTGTATGTTTCAGGTGAAGATCCTCCGGATAAATTGATGCTCCTTATAAATTTTTTAATTTTTATATTATAAATTTTCTCGAAATAAACAAAAAATTAAATAATTATAATATTTATTTATTTCCCTTCCTTCTCCCTACCTTAGATAGTTTAATTATATATA
>NW_020216934.1:674-3171 GCF_003070985.1 Temnothorax curvispinosus | reverse complement strand
ATTATTCGCGCTAGATTAAGATTATTAGCGGCAAAATCTCTGCACGGTCTTGCGTTCACGCGCTCCGAGCGTGACGCGCTATTATGTTGTGCCAGTTCACGCAATATTATTTCACGTTACTCCGATTATGTTTTGCCAATGTCGCCAGTTCTATTAATTCGAAGCTTTCGGGCAGTTAGTTTTCTTTTCATATTACCTGGTGTAATACCGGCGCCTTCCGCGCGTTTATTAAATGAGCGTACTTTTCCGTGTTTTCCTGGCGTCTGCGTTATCCTTTCTGTGTTATTCAAATTTGATGCCCACGTTATCAACCATCTACTTGCTTCATTAATAGCGTTTTTTCTTGGCTGCACTATCGCCTACTAGTGCAACGCTATTGGGTAGTGCAGGGCAGTGCAGGGCGGTAGTGCAGCCAAGAAAAAACGCTATAATGGAAGCCAAATTGGCCATTATTATTTTCTCTAAATTGATTACACGATAAATGTTACTCTTTATTTGTTAGCTGATTGAAGTTATGATTTACGTGTCACCCCGCCGGTTATCGCGCTGCCCTTCATCAACCCCGCCCCGCTCCTAGGTCGAGCTAGCCGATCCCTCGCACATCTACACATCTCGTCTCGTTTCGGGTTTCTATTGCGATTTTGCGGACGCGGATTTACGCGTCCGGCGCCCAACATCGTTTCGCGGAGTGTTGGAGGTACGAGAGAATCATCGGAGAGGCCTATCATCCCGCTCTCCTTTGTCCTTTTGATCCAGCACACGCCCCGGACCGCTCCGGGAGTGCAAAAAGCCGTGACAGAACATAACAAGGAATTTAAAAGTGAGATTATCGTATAATAGCTTAAACAAAATGCGTATAATAGCTTAAACAAAAACCTTCATAAAAGCTCATAAGGATAGTCTCCCACGTTCTAAATAATGTAACGTAGTATACAAAATTAACTGTAATGATTGCGACGCATCTTATGTAGGCCAAACGAGCAGACAATTACAAACAAGAATTAATAAGAAACACCAGAACCACATATAAATTAGAATATCTACATCTAATCATTCTGTTATAACAGATCATAGATTAGCATTTAATCATAATTTCGATTGGGATAATGTGGAAATTCTAGATAATGAATCGTATTTTTATAAACGCTTAATTTCCGAGATGCTGTGCATAAAGAGACAGGAATGGATTAAATTTGCAGACGGACACGAAAGGTTTACCGGATACTTATTTGAACGTTATTGATGGGTTATCAAAAATTTAGAGTTATTCGTTGTGAATTTTTATCCCCACAATTAAACTCGAATGTATATGTTACGGGCAATTTGATAAATTGGGCATTATGCATAATGGCCGGGCATTATGCATAATTCCCAATTTTTTCGGCCAATATGATTAATAGAGAAGAATTAATCAAATTGCCCGGTCATTATGCATATTTCCCAATGCTAAATAGTCATTTTGATAAATCATCTCATTTGAGTTGATTTTCCCGGCAATCTTAAGCCCCTTGCACAAAGTCAGAAGTGTAACATAATTTGAAATAATTTGTTAAAGTAGAGAATAGTTGGTATATGAAAAGTACACATAAATATTTACTTTTCATATATCAACTATTCTCTGCTTTAACAAATTATTTATGTTACAGATATTAAGTGTTGAAGTTAACGAAACAGAAATAAAATTGTTAAAGCAGAGAATAACAACTTTTATAAAGCAGGGCATACACCAGCATACACACGTGTGTGTGCCCTGCTTTAACGAAAATCACAACTTCTATAAAGCAGGGCATACACACGTGTGTGTGTGTGTGTGTGCCTTGCTTTAACGAAAATTACAACTTCTATAAAGTAGGGCATATACACGTGTGTGTGTGTGCCTTGCTTTAACGAAAATCACAACTTCTATAAAGCAGGGCATACACACGTGTATATGTGCTCTGCTTTAACGAAAATCACAACTTCTATAAAGCAGGGCATACACACGTGTGTATGTGCCCTGCTTTAACGAAAATCATTAAACAGTTACATCGTGCAGAATAACCAAGCATCTCGATTCAAGCAGTTAGGTCTCACGCTGGGAGTTTCATTAGTTTAATTATGCGTGGGAAGCACACACACACACACAACGGGGGGGTGCGAGGGGGGCCCCCCTCTCCCGCACTCACCCCGCCGGTAGGCTGCGTGGACCTCGCTTTACAACATGTACATGCTAAATTGTAAAACGAAATTATAAAGTACATGCATGGGGGAGGGTGCAGGGGAGAAAAGCCTTTCTGTTCACGTGCGCTCACGCATGTAAGCCCCCTTGCACCCCTCCATGCATGTGCTTTATAATTTCGCTTTACAACTTAACATGTACTTTATGTTGTAAAGCGAGGTCTACGCAGCCTACCGGCGGGGTGGGTGCAGAAGAGGGGGGAGCCGAAGGCCCCCCCCACGCACCCCTCCGTTGTGTGTGCGTGTGTGCTTCCCACGCATAATTAAACTAATGAAACTC
>NW_020216934.1:0-574 GCF_003070985.1 Temnothorax curvispinosus | reverse complement strand
GTGAGACCTAACTGCTTGAATCGAGATGCTTGGTTATTCTGCACGATTCATTTGAAACTGGCGCAGTTTTACATGCGCGTGCGACCACTGAGCATGCGCGTGTGGCCGCAGGGCATAGTCGTAGTCGCTGCATCTCGTCGGTATGACAGGAATCATAACCAGATTCCTGTCAACTTTAACCATTAATATCTCGCTTCGCGGGGCAGAGCGACACTTTTTTCTGCCAGATTCGGTCGTTTCGTGCAAAAACGCGTCGATTAAGCCCAAGTTGAACGAAATCGGTGAGGAGGCCACTATTCTGCACATTTACCAAATAATTTATTAATTTGTCTGTTATAAATTATGTTTAAACACAAAATATAAAATATTTTAGTGCATGAACTCATTGTAAGTAAGAAAGTTGAAATTATAGACAGACTGCCATTCTTTTTAGAAAAATATTTTAATATGTTAATCACATTTCCCACTTGTCTGTGGGCATTATGCATAATGACCGGTCAGTTTGATTAATTTGAACATTTTTGCTTTTATTATTCAAATGTCCCGAAAGAAGCGGGCATTATGCATAATGCCC
>NW_020216933.1:0-51555 GCF_003070985.1 Temnothorax curvispinosus | reverse complement strand
AAATCGAACACGAGTTCGAGAGAGAAGAAAAAGTGTGGTAATTTTTTAAAATTTAAAATTTTATGAATAAATATTTTTATGCTTAATTCCATATATATCATTTATTATTCATTTTTCCGCTTCCTTCACTATTATTAAGTATATTTCATAATAATAATCTTTTAAATAATAATAATAATTATTAAGTTAAATCCGCGCGAGGAAGAGATAACGCAAACGGGGGGACTGGAGCGAGAGAGACCGCGCGCGAAAAAAAAGAACGTCAACGAGAAGACGCGCGAACGGGGGAGAGACAAAGGAGGTCGGAACAAGAGAGAACATCAATGAGGAGGAACGGGAGCGAGAGAGAGACCGCGCGCGAAGGATAGACAACGCAAGACGCGGGCGAGCCGTGTGACGTCACGCGGACCGACGTGGTCGTTGGACGCGGACTTCCATCCTCCCGCGGCGCGCCGCCGATAAAATTTCAGCAGCCGAACGACGCCCGTTAGCCTTTGTAATACTCCGCGCCGATAAAGTGACGACTCCCCCGCGGACCACCTCGGTCTAAAACGCGGATACCTACTCCCCCTCCGCGGACCACCCTTGGCGTAGAACGCGGATACCTACCCCCCCGCGGACCACCCTTGGCGTAGAACGCGGACACCCCCTCGATCAAACGGCGGCGGTACCCCTTGTCAACGATATGTTTATCAATATTTAATAAACAACATCTCCCGACGCGCTCGCCGACCCCCCCCAACACCCCCTTGTCCTCGAGTCCCCCCCCGCGGACCCTCTTGCCCTCGAGTTTCCGCCCTTCCGCGGACCCCCTTGCCATCGAGTTTTCTCCCGCCCCGCTCCCCCCTCGGAGCTCACGGGACAGAACTGTCAAAATACCTTCTACTGTGGGGGCTTCGGGCCTCGCGAGCGTTCGGCACCAGTCTCTTGTCACCGTTCAGTAAATACAGTTATATCGAATATTTGTGTACCTCTCAATTACCCGTACAGACCAACTGGCGACGAGGATAAAACGACATAGGCTATAAGCCGGATGGGCGACAAGAAGGATATCAGACCAAGAACTGCATGGATCCAAGAGCTATCAAAGGAACAAGTACGGGAAGAACTGAGCGGAAGAGAAATCGAATGGGACGAAGAGGAAAACCTCGAAAAACTGCGTGTAAAGCTACGTACAGCAGCGAAAGAATCACGTTCGCAAATAACGGATGATCAAAGACAACCAGAAGACGGGAGACCAACAGATACGGGAACAAGAAAATCAAGAATGGAATACCAAAGTCAACTGGATTTCAAGCTCAGGGTAGACGATTGAGAACAATTCGTAGAGCGGATTGAATTGTACTTCGTGGCAAATGAGATTACAGATGCAGCAAAAAAAAGAGCAATTCTATTAACAAAAGTGAGCGCGGATACATACGCGGCAATTCGAAATGTGTGTGCCCCGAGCAAGCCAGCGAAAACAGACTTGGAAATCATTATGGAAAAAATGACGCAATATTTCAAGCCGAAAGTAAGCGTGCAGGTGCTGCGTGATCGAGTGCGACAATACAACTCGAAAACGAGACCGTCGTGCAATATATAGTCGCTCTGCAAGAATTAGCGAAAGACTGTAAGTTTGCAAATGTGGACGATGTAGTAAAAGATCAATTCCTAAATGGGATTTGAAATCGCGATATAAGAGTCGCGTTATTCAAAGAAGATAATTTAACGTTGGCTACAGCAACAACGATAGCCACAGCATACGAAGCGGCGAATCGGAGCGCCGACGAAATCAAAACACACGTGCGCGTAGAGGAGAGAAAGTCAAACGAAATCACGAACGAAGTAAACAGTTTGGAGAGCTCGAACACACCTCAACGGTACAATATCAAGCGCAGAGGAGGAACCAGGGGAACGAGAGGAAGAGGGACGGTAACAAGCTCACAACAACAGCAAACACCGGCGTCGGAACCATCGACGGCTGAAGACTGTACGTGCTGTGGTAAAAAAGGACATAAGATTAGAGACTGCTGGCATAGAGAGAAAGAGTGTCATGATTGCGGTAAGAGGGGGCACCTCGAAGCGGTATATAGAGCGAGAAAACAACGGAAGGTAAAAAACATTTGCGAAAAAGAGTCCGACATGGACGGGAGCGATAATGATTCAGATTCCGATCGTTACCTTTTATATGGCGATTAAGAAAGCCGATATAAATACCGTAAAAATTAGACTACAATATCTTAAGCTGAGGATAGAAGGAAATAATTTCAACATGAAAATCGACGGCGGGGCGGCGGTATCCTTAATTAGCGAAAAAGTAAGAGAGCGTTGGTTTTCGGAAACACATTTACACCCGCCCGACATAACGTTGAATTATTATGGGGGAGAAAATTGCCCGCTAGTGGGCATGCTGAAAAACGTATTGTTCGAATACGGTGACGTCACCGCGACAGGGAACCTGTATGTAGCCAAAACGAACGGGAAACCGTTAATAGGTAGAGAGTGGTTACACGCGCTCGGGTTATGGCCATTGGGAGTAGTGCAGACACGAAACAAAATAGATGCAAGAGAAAAAGAGAAGGTCGAAATAAAACAAGTAGGAGAACGAAATCATACACGGGCAGATAAAATAGAGCATTTTTTCAAAAAATATCCAAATCTGATCGCAGAATTGGGACGTTTAATAAAGCAGAATTCAAAATTCACATAAAAGAAAACGCGGTGCCAAAATACCATAAGGCAAGAGTTCTGCCGTTTGCGCTGCAAGATAAGGTCGCGCGAGAAATAGACAAACTCGTGAGCGAGGAAATACTTTCGCCGGTAGACGTGTGTGAGTGGGGGACGCCCGTAGTCCCAGTCATAAAAAAAAGCGGAGAAGTACGACTATGCGGAGACTACAAAGTAACGCTAAATCCATACTTAATCGTAGACAAACATCCGTTACCGCGTATAGATCATTTAATAGCAAGGTTACAAGGAGGTAACCCTTTTCCAAAATTGATCTGAAAGAAGCCTACGCGCAGGTCCCCGTTAGCGTAGAGTCAAAAAAATACCTCACAATAAGCACACACAAAAGGCTGTTTGAACCAAATAAATTACCGTATGGAATCGCGTCGGCACCAGGATTCTTTCAGAAACAAATGGAACAGATCTTATCTGGCATACCAAACGTTTATGTCTTCCTGGACGATATTGTAATAAAGGGAGTCAACGATGACGATAATCTAATAACGATAGGAAAAGTATTCGATGTACTAAGCGAATGCGGACTGAAATTGCGAAAAAAAATTCGTTATTTAGGAGTCGAAATCGATGCAGAGGGTATTCATGTACTAAAAGACAGGGTAGAAGCGATCGATCGGGCCTTGCATCCAAAAAATATTAAAGAATTACAAGCGTTCTTGGAAACCATAAATTATTATGTGAAATTCGTTAAGGATCGAAGCACAAAATTACATCCGTTGCATGAATGCCTGCGAAAAAAACAAATTCGAGTGGACAAAAAGCTGTTAATAAGCATTTGAACAAGCAAAAAAGATTTGAAATCGGCTAAAATATTAATAAATTACGATCCAAAAAAAGAACTTATTTTAACATGCGACGCTTCGGATTATGACTTATCCGCCGTGCTATCGCATGCCACACCGGACAGGAACCGACCGATCGCATTCGCATCAAAAACGTTGTTAGCAAGCGAAAAAAAGTACGCACCGATAGATAAAGAAGCGAGAGCGATTATTTTCAGCGTGCAAAAGTATTACGATTACCTATACGGACGGGATTTCACCCTAAGAACAAACAATCAACCGTTAGTTTGCATTTTAGGGCCAAAAAAAGGAATTCCGATTATGGCAGCGCGAAGACTGCAAAGATACGCTATTTTCTTATCCGCGTTCCGATTTCACGTAGAATATGTACGTTCAGCGGAAAATGTAGCCGATGGACTCTCAAGACTCCCCATACTCGAGAAAAAAGCAAAAAAAGAAAACGGAGATGACATACTTAAAATACGTGACCAATCAAAAATTCGCATGTTTTGATTACAAACAAATCGCAAAGGAAACCAGCCGAGATAAGGAATTAGCACAGGTAACAAATTACATCACGCTAGGGTGGCCACACCAAAAAAATATACCAGAGGGTCTGCAAAAATATGAGATCAGGAAGGACAAACTTACAATGGAAGAAAATTGCCTAATGTGGGGCTATCGTGTCATTATACCGAAGAAATTACAAGAAGAGGTGCTCAGCGAATTGCATGCGACGCATGCAGAAATAGTCAGAATGAAATCGATCGCAAGATCGTTTTTCTGGTGGCCGAAAATCGATCAGAACGTGGAAAGACATGCGCGGGGCTGCAAGGAATGCGCGGAAACTCGAGACGCAGCGCACCACCGAAACCACCAGCGAGAGTTTGGAATTGGCCGGAAAAGCCGTGGCAACGCGTGCACACGGATTTTATTGGACCGTTTCAAGGACACAGTTTTCTGCTGATCATCGACGCACGTACAAAGTGGCCGAAAGTAGAGATCATGAAGTCAACGACAGCAACAGCAACGATATCAGTGTTCCAAAAAACATTCTCACGTTTCGAACTGCCGCACCACATAGTCAGCGACAACGGAACACAATACGCGAGCGCGGAGTTTGCGGAATTTCTACGACCGTTAGGAGTGAAGCACTCGTTTGCGCCAGTAAAACACCCAGCTACAAACGGTGCAGCCGAAAATTTCGTGAAGGTATTTAAGAAAAAAGTTAAGGCAATGTTAAAAGATGGAAAAAAAAATACAACAAGCAGTCGACATGTTCCTTTTCGATTACCGTACAACCAAGCACAGCACCACAGGCGAATCGCCCGCGAAACTAATGTTCAACCGGGAACTCCAAACTCGTTTTAGTTTGTTGCAACCAGACATAACACAAACAGTACTCCGAAAACAAGCTAAACAGATCGAGAGCAAAGGAGGCAGCAGACGGGCCGAGTTTGTTGAGGGGGAAGCGGTCTGGGCTCGGGATTTTCGGAAGGACGCCGGAAACTGGAGTAAAGCAAAAATAACCGAACAGCTCGGACCACACAGTAAAAAATCTGACATACAAAATACATTTCGACGACAACGTGGAGACAAAACGACATGCAAACCAATTGACCGAAAGACCGGAAACAACGAGGGAACGAGACGTCAAAGCATCGAACCACGAAGAACCAGAACCACGACGATCGGCAAGACTTCATGGAAAAGCGAGAGATAAACGTTGAATCAAACGGGGGAGAGTTGGAGTGTATGAGAGTGAATGAAATCTGAGAGTGAGAAGAGCTTTCGAGTGTGAGAGCGAGGATGCCGGAGCGAGACGGCAGAAGGCGTGGGGAGTGAGGGCTTTGGGCCTCGCAAGCGTTCGGCACCAGTCTCTTGTCACCGTTCAATAAAAAAAGTTATATCGAATATTTGTGTACCTCTCAATTACCCGTACAGACCAATTTCACACTTTAGATGCGAGCGAGCGCCTATGACAAGCGGCTATAATTTATGACCTGTGACTAGCGTGACGCCGCGGTCCTTTTCATTTTTCTGTCTAGGAAGAGTTATCAAGCGCGAGGAGGGAGAGGGGCGGCATTAGGGTATCGACGAACGTTGATGACAGAATTTATAAACAAATATCATCTCGATGCGAGCATCGATGGTCGACGTAGGTACTCGACCAAAAATTTTAGGCAATTCAACCGTCGCGGTCTCTCCTCTTTATTTTTCTTTCTAGGAAAAGTCGCTTATTGGGGTTTCGCGGCGCCATTCGGTTATGGCGTCGCGCGTTACAAAGGCGAGCGCCGATGACAGGCAGCTAGATTTTATAAACACTAGACAGCATAAGCGCAGCAACGCGACTCAATTTCTATGGGAGGTATTGTTTCTCTGCAGTGTATACACCATGCACTAAAACAGAAAAAACGATACGTGATGCTCTAGTTGGAACGAGAGGAAAAGGCAATAGAAAAAGTATATAAGGAAGAATGAAGCGAGTCAAAATCACAGTCTGTGATTTGAAAGTCTACGCGTCGGTATATCAATTGGAAAAAAGTATAGCGGCTATTTTGCATTTTTTGTGCCGAGTATTCAACATAGAGGAATATTTTTCACGATAAAAGAGATGACAATAATTTCGATATGGCTGTAGACGAGGATCGCGCGTTAACGGACGACAGTGATTATTTCAGTGATGAATATGACGATTATGAAGAAGTCATCGATAGAATAGTGCTGTGTTGGGAAATCGTTGCACTAAATTTACGTACGAAACATTGCGTAATATATTTTTATTATTCAACGGGTGGTGCACTTGCACTATATGCTCCGTGCATGGTTGCTCTATCGGACCTTGATATCGGTTACATGTACGCTCGCCGAAAACACTTCGTTGAGTTACGCGGAACGATGCATGGCCGGTATTGTTCAAAATGTCATGAAGCATTGTATATGATATTTCCGTGTAATATGTGCCCGATTTGCACACGATAAGAAAAAAAAACATTATCGCGGCTCTTAAAAGTTCATACTCGGGGCTGAAGTTTTTTTTGTGTCAAGTGGGCGGTATAGAGAAATTTTTTCAAAAACAGTGAACAAAAATAGAGATAGACAATAATTTCGAGGCAATAATGGATGTAGATTCTGTTGTGCTCCTTTTTGGGACACTTGGATTCAATCTTTCCAAGGAGGAGGCGGGAGGCAAATGACTAACACTTTTGGTTGCAATAAACACGACTTTTACTAACTACTTCGCCTTTACAACTTATTTCGTACAAGACCCGTTCGTCGTTGCCCGACTCCGATTGCCCTCGCGTCCTCTCTTTTCTTTCCTTTCGGTTGTTCGTCCTTCGGATCTGCTGAGTTGCTCGATCGGATGTAGGCCGATCGCGCAACTTATTGCTTTGATTCTTCATTGTCTCGTTTACAATAACGTCTTTTCTTTAAACAGTTTCTTAATCTATTTCGTAATGCTAATTGGGGCCGCAACAATTCATCCGACGAGGATCGTCCGTTGTCACCGGACAGCACTTATAACAGCGATGAAGACGATAACCGTAGAGAAGTTATGAAAAAAATAGTGTCGCGTCCCGAATTTTTAGCGTTAGATGAACGTACGAAGTGTTGCATCTTTTACTTTTATTTTAGATACGGTTCAGATAAGCTGCGTTATTCGTGTATGATTGCTTCATCAGATACTGGTGAGCACATACGTGCATATCGAGAGCATGTAACCGAACCGTACGACGTAATGAACGGTCGATCTTGCAAAAATTGTCGTAATACTCCATTGTACCAAATATATCCGTGCAACATGTGCCCGATTTGCATGAAGTGATAAAAGAAAACATTATCGCGAGTGGGACATTATATATAACGTGCGCAACATGGAATGGCCAAGTGATCTTAACGCGAGTGATCTTAACGAGTATATAACCTCTTTAGGCTATGATCACTATTTAATAAACGATATCGCCGATGCTTTGAAGAATGATGAAGATGTGCGAGACGAAAGATTGAGGGATGTGCAACGAATATCGCCGGTGCAGTTTTTTCGCGATCGTGAACTCGGTATACGCGGAACCAGTGAACGCATTGTCAGACAAGGAATCGTTATCGAAACCGAGCATCCTTATGACTGGGACTCTAACGTGAGACAAAAGATGTATCGACGGCTGTGGGACAATTGCGATGCCGAAGCAACTCGCTTGACCAGTATTAGTCGATATTACATTAAACCACCCTATTGGGAGTATCACTATTGGGCGATTGCAATTTTTCGGAAGATCGAGGAGGGTGGTTGTGAAGCAATGTACATTAAGATTCGCACAAGTATTGGGAAATACGTTGAATTAGCGGTGATGAACAATTCGGCACGTATGTATATGTACCTTGACCGTATCGATGATCCCAACTATATATCGATGCTTGAAAGAACTTATGAACGTGACCATGATGATATTAATAATTGGCACCTTAATCACTTCAATGCCCCCTACTTCAATCATTATTTGTTTACATGCATGCACTATGCCGTTCAATATTGCACACGATATTGTTCAGCGTGTGATCGAGTCATGTGCAAGTGCTCCATCGAAGAATGTGATCTAAAAAATAGTGTGAAAAAGACAGTATTAAAAAAAACATGGAACATCTCGATGAAACGGAACGCGACCTGTTGGAACAATCCAACCAAATCGCTACCAATTCGCTATCGGGCGAATATCTTGTATAAGAACAGCGATGCGAGAAGTTTATTGAGCAGCTCAAAGAAGACTGACATTCCAAACGTCCGCGGCTCTCAGACGGCTCTCAGACTGTCGGAAACAGGTTATCTTTAGTGGCAAGAATCGTGCGACTTGAAGGTGCGAAGACTCTATTACAGAGACGGTTCGTACATGTCGGTGGTGAGTACGCGGACAGTAGTAGTGACGATCGAAACCCGTGTATTGACCGGTGCAATGATAAATACCAATTACATCGAACCGCGACAATTTCTCGAAGATGCTGGAGACATCGTGCTAGATCATGTGCAAAACGTCATGCAAAGACACGCAAGTGTAAAGATAAACACTGTGTTCAACGGTGAGTTTGTGACGGGTGACAAACGTGCGAACAAAAGTATCAGCACGAGAAACTGCGAACTCTTTCGTTCGTCCGATCGGTCCGATCTGCGTGAATGGTACGAGCAACACGTTATTGAGCCTACTTTATCGTCCCTCGAAGAGTTTCAGAAACGCGACAGTGGGTGGGCGTTGTCGCGTATACTCAATTTGACAGTGAATGTGAACAAGTACAATCCTTTGCGCGCGGGATGTTACATCAATTTACCGCAAGAAATTAAATCGAAAACAGCGGTGATCAACGTGCAATCTATGGACAATGCGTGCTTCGCGTGGTCAGTGGTCGCCGCGCTGTATCCTGTCAAGGACCATACATATCGGGAATCCTCGTACCCTCATTATACAACAGTATTAAATTTACAAGGCATTGAGTTTCCAATGACGTTGAGTCAAATTAAAAAGTTCGAACAATTCAACAATTTATCCATCAATGTGTATACCATCGAGGGAGAGAAGACGCCAACCGTTCTCCCGATACGGCTCACCGACCGGAAAAGAGAAAAGCACGTAAATCTGCTGTACGTGCAGGACTCGCGAGACGACAACGTGGGACATTTCGCGTGAATAAAAAATCTATCGCGTCTCGTTAGCTCACAATTGAGCAGGCACCATGGTCGGAAATACTTTTGCGATCGATGAGTACTTATACTCCTTTTAATAAAATTATAAAATATTTTATTTTTTTATTTAGTAATTTACAAAAATTGTTTTTTTCTTTTTGCAGTTGTCTATATTATTTTAGTTCGAGCGAGAAATTACAAGCCCACGGTGTAGACTGCCGAGAGATAAACAACTATGCCATCCGACTACCGAGCGAGGACGACAAGTGGCTGAGTTTCAAGAATCACAGCAGAAAGGAACGACTTCCATATGTCGTATACTCCGACTTGGAATGTACCCTCGAGAAGACGGATGCGGATCCGACAACGTCCACGTTCAGGTCTCAACATCATCAGGTATTTAGCATAGGATACTACGTGCGGTGCTCGTACGACAACTCGTTATCCGCGTATCGATTTCGTCGCGATAAGGATTGCGTCGCGTGGTTCGCCGAGGAACTAAGACGTTTAGCACACGACGTAAAGACTATCTTGTCCGCTAATATACCCATGACAAATTTTACGCGAGACGAGTGGGAGATATTTCGGAGCGCGACGCACTGTCACGTGTGCGAAAAACCGTTCGAGCCAGACGACGTGCGGGTACGCGATTACTGTCACTTGACCGGCAATTATCGAGGTCCCGCGCATTCTAATTGTAATTTAAATTATAAAGATTCGCATTACATTCCCATAGTTTTTCATAATTTATCAGGTTACGATTCACATTTTATTATCACGGAAATAGCTACAGCGTACGAAGGACGTGTAGACTTACTTCCAATCACGAAGGAAAAATACATTTTATTTACGAAAAACGTTAAAAGCACCCAAGACAATGATAAAAAAACTTGCGTCAAATTGCGATTTATCGATTCATACAAGTTTCTCACCGCTAGTCTCGACAAATTGGCATCTTATCTCAGCAAAGATAAACTGCAAATATTGCGTGAATTTTGTAAAATATCCGCAGAAAATTTTGATTTGTTGACGCGAAAAGGCGTATTTCCGTACGAGTACATTGACTGCGTCGAAAAGTTGGAGGACTCGTGTTTACCATCGCGCGACTCGTTTTGCAGTTCATTGACAGGTGACACCGTATCCGAGAGCGATTACGCGCACGCCGTCAACGTCTGGCAGCGGTTCTCCGTTCGAATCTTGGGCGAATACAGCGATTTATATCTCAAAACCGATGTCTTGTTATTGGCCGTCATATTTGAAAATTTTCGCGACAGTTGTATCGCGAGTTGTGGACTCGATCCCGCGTATTATTACATTCTACCGGGTTTTACGTGGGACGCTATGTTGAAGCATACGCGTATCAATTTCGAACTGCTCACGGACATTGACATGGTCATGTTCATCGAACGCGGTATACGCGGCGGTTTGAGTCAATGTTCCGGCAGATACGCACGGGCTAATAACAGGTACATGCAATCTTACAATCCATCGAAACCATTGTCGTACCTGATGTATTTCGATGTAAACAACTTGTACGGCTGGGCGATGTGTGAACCATTGCCCTATGCAGATTTTCGATGGGTCAAAGACGTCTCGAATTTTGAGTTTAGCGCGATCGCTTTGGATTCGCTCACGAGTTACATTCTCGAAGTCGATCTAGAGTATCCGCAGAATAAACACGACGCGCACGCCGACCTACCGTTCTGTCCGACGCGCGATAAACCGCCCGGCAAACGGCAAGAAAAACTTCTCGCCACGCTGTACGATAAGAAACGTTATGTCATACACTACCGCAACCTACAGCAATGCACGCGCCACGGCCTTCGTGTCACAAAAATTCATCGCGTATTACAATTCGCTCAATCTCCATGACTCCGCGATTACATCGAACTTAATACAGAATTTAGAACACTGGCCAAAAACGATTTCGAGAAAAATTTGTATAAATTGATGAACAACGCGGTATTTGGTAAAACTATGGAGAACGTTCGAAATCACATTGATGTAAAATTTTATTAACAAAGTGGAACGGTATTACGGCGCGGAGGCACTGATCTCGAAACCAAATTTTCACAGCAAGAGCGTTTTTTCGGAAAATCTGATAGCCGTTGAACTGCGAAAACTCGAGGTTAAATTTGACAAACCTATTTACGTCGGCATGTGCATTTTCGACATATCGAAAGTCTGTTTGTACAAATTTCATCACGAGTACATGTCTCCCCTGTATCGCGACATGTGTAGAATTATGTACACCGATACAGACAGTCTGATATATCACGTAGAGTGCGAGGATGTGTACAAGAACATGAAACGCGATATCGCTAAATTCGACACGAGCGATTACGAGATCGACAACGCGTACGGTATCCCACTCGCCAATAAAAAAGTTCCGGGCTTGATGAAAGACGAAAACAACGGTGCGATCATGACCGAATTCGTCGGACTCAGGGCGAAGATGTACGCCTTGCGAGTGGACAATAAAAAAGATACGAAAAAGGCTAAAGGTGTTAAGAGTAACGTCGTAGTCAGGTCAATAACGTTCGACGATTACACGAGGTGTCTGCGAGACGAAATTGAAATGACGCGACAGCAGACTTGCATAAGGTCCGAACGACACAAGGTGTACACCGTGTCCGAGACGAAAATCGCTCTGAGTCCGTACGACGACAAGCGATACATTATACCTGATTCGACCGATACGTTACCGTGTCGAATGATCTCAGCGATAGCGTTAGCTGTTTTGCTTCCGCCTTTACCCTTGAGTGGCACGGCCCACGCGTGCTTGCTTAACACATCGATGACGGTAAGTATGTAGTGGTAGCCTCCGTAATCCGCGTAGTTCGCAGCTGTTTCTAAACCGCTCGTAATCGTTTTAAAGCTGTTTTTGAACCGTTCGACAACCGTCCGACAACCGTTCTTGAACCGTTAGATAGCCGTCTGACAACCGTTCTTGAATCGTTCGTTGCCGTTCGTCGCCGTCATTAATGAACCGTTGCCTCTCTTCACTCGTCGCCTTTCGATAGTCGTTTCTGCTGAACCGTTTGTCCATTGTTGTTCGTTGTCGCGTTTGATTCAACGGTTGTCGGACGTCGAAGCTTGTTTATCGCAGTTCGTAACGCTTGCAGATCTTTCTCGAACGTAGTCAGCTTCTCGTCTGATAGGTTGCGCTACGCGACGAATCTTGCGCGACCTGGCGTCAAAGTCCGTGGTGGCGCGACACAGAGCATTATTGCGCACGAAAATTAATCCGCTCCACAGATAGTACGAAATGGCATTCGTCGCGTCTCCGCTGTGCTCGAACAATCCAAATTTGTTGATCGGCATTTTGACGCTGATTGAACGGATCGTCGTCGCACCGTTTAATTTATAATAAGCCCGGCTTCGCGAAGTTCCTCAATGATCGACATGATTTCGTTGTCGTGGGCAGTGTTGCCAGCTTGACGCGAAGGGTCGAGCAATCGCAGACGATCCACCAACTCATTGGGGTCATTCCAGTGCACGTAGTCGATCTTATTATCGGTTAGCGTCATCGCGCGAGGCGCGAGTAATCCCTTTCCGGATCTTTTCTTCTTGGATTCGGTCGATATTAACGGTGAGATTACATATTGATACTTGTATCCCTTGTTGCCCATTACTCGCTCGCGAGGATCGTGCTTGTATTTTTTAGCACTCGTTGCCAACAGTATGCTCCTGTACTTTTGCTTATCGTCCTCCGTGTAGATCTTGTCATCGAGTATTGTCTTGAAGATCAACTCGTAAATACCGGGTGTGCCGGCGCGGCGGCCGGTACTCATTGGGTAGCGTACGCCAAGAGGGGAAATCAAGTCGTATATTTCGACAGTTTCGGCAATCTTCGACCACCGAAAGAACTGGTGCAATATTTCGGACCGAGCGTGACAAAAATTGAGTACAATCACACGTCTTATCAGCAGTACGATCAGAGCATTTGCGGACAATTATGTTTGCAATTTTTTCGGACAATCGATGACAATGAGCGCTAATTTAAAACCTGACGACGCACCGTGCGGAGACTCAGTGTTTGTCGAGCAACTTCCGCCGACATGTCTATAACATTCACGCTGACCGGGAAAAGCAGCATCCTCGCGGAGCACTATTTTCCCGCCGTGGATCTGAGCGACGGTGACTACGAGCTCGGTCTAACGTGTTTCGAGACTTATCACAAGAACGTGAATTCTTCGAATAATAAATTTTATTTCGACGAAGATGACACGGAAATTACTATTTCCGAGGGATCGTACGAGATACGAGCCATACACGAGTTTTTGAAACGTGAAATTACACGTAAACGTCCGCGACGCGTAGTTCGTTCCAACGACGATCGTCGTACGTCGGTCGCGGATATCGCGCGAGAGGAGACCGTTCGCGCGAACAGCTACGAAGACGAGGCCGCGGAATACCCGATAGTGCTCCGCGCAAATTACAATACGATGAAGAGCGAGATCAAGTGCGCTTTCAGAGTGAATTTTAACAAACCGAACAACGTTGGATCGCTGCTGGGATTCTCGTCGACGCGTATATTACAGCCGGGACAGTGGTACGAATCGGACGCACCAATTAATATTATCAACGTAAACATTATCCGCGTGGAGTGCAACGTGACCGCGGGTGCGTACAGCAACGGCAAACGCGTTCATACAATACACGAATTTTCACCGAGCGTACCACCGGGATATGAAATATCGGAAACGCCGGCGCACACACACACATACACACACACACACACACACACACACACACACACACACACACAGATTATTTACCTGCCGATCATCGCGCGGAGCGTTACGAATCTAACAATACGCGTCGCTGATCAATACGGACAATTGCTCGATTTTTGTGGAGAAGAGATCATCGTCAGATTGCACATACGACAGCGAGAGCGATAACGCGCCAGTGTGTGCGTAAAGCGTGAATGTACGCACGACACATGAGATGCTAGTATTGAACGACTCGGAGCACGCGACAGATGATAATATCTTTACGGCTGCGTCGATCGACGATATCGTCAAGTTGACATTCGGCGGCGTTAAACAAGCGACGAAAAAGAAGCTCAACGCGTCGAACGTTAAGTTTTTACAATCTTTGGGATTCGCGGTGCTTAACATCTGGACGATGACTGAAAAAATTCTCAACATCGGAGGCGAGCCGGTCTTTGACGATCGCATCGTCAAGATCGAGACTCACACGTACAACCCGTACGCCAACCCGTTTGACTATAGCGACGAGATACGAATACCCATACAACAGCAGGATCTGTATACGTTGCCGTGCGAAAGTTGTCTCTACGTCGAAGAAACATTGACGGTGACTAGAGCAGCCGGTCAAGCTGATAACGTGGTATTGGGTACTAATTGCGTCGCGTTGATGTTCGACGAGATCCGATACGAGCTCGACGGTATGAAGATTGATCGCTGCAGAAACGTAGGAATAACCAACACGCTCAAGAACTACGTTACGGTATCGTACAACAAAAGCGTGATCTTGCAAAACGCGGGCTGGGAACTACATAATAACCCAAACGGATATTTCAATTTCTGCGTACCGCTTAACTTGTTACTGGGATTTTGCGAGGATTACAAACGCGTGGTGATCAACGCTCGTCACGAATTGATCTTGATACGATCGCGCAACAACAACAATTCCCTGGTGAGAAGTATCGCGTTGCAGCTTTTTATCAAAATACTCAAAATACAATGGCGAATGCCTCACGTGGTATTGAACGAGATCAACAAGTTGTCGATGCTGCGCACCTTGGAAGATGGACGATATCTAGGTATGGGTTTCCGTTCGTGGGATCTGTACGAGTATCCCCTGTTGCAGAACACGACCAAGCACTCGTAGGCCATTAAGACCGCGACTCAGCTCGAGAAACCGCGATACGTCGTCTTCGCTCTGCAAACGGGTCGGAAGAACGTCATGTCCGCCGACACAAGCCAATTCGACGACTGCAACTTGACCAACGTAAAACTCTATCTAAACTCGGAAGTTTATCCGTACGACGACTTGAATTTAGATTTTGGTAAACACAGATGAGCGATTGTGTACTGTTACGTCCTGCGGACTCCACGATATCCCTTTTTCGCGGGAATTCTTATGCGCCTAAGATAGCCCTAAGATTAGGATAAACAAGCCGAGTACGGACGGTTATCGATCGGGGTGAGGTTAGATCTCCTCGCATTCCTTTTTTTTATGATCAAACTACCTATTTGCTTGGGCAAATAAAAGCAACCTCTCAGATGACAAATTACTAACAGACGGGGAATATGGTGACCAGATTCTCGTCAACCTCGTCTGGCCCATAACTATAAACCCGGCGACACGACGCGCAGAAAGGAGCCTTAACTCCAGACGGGGGATGATAAAGATCTGTATTATAGCGCGCGACTCACTCAAAACTGGCCGTGCGATGTTTCGACAAACAGAAACGAAACCTAATACGTGCTTTTAGAAATCTTAAGAGCACGTGGCGGAAGTTTCTATTTGCAATAAAACTGCACTTAAAATTGAGAAGTATGGATCGTCTGTCAACACAAAAACAGGGTCGCGAGATAAGTAAGAAACCCCAATAAAAGAGAAATCGGCGATAGCCGAAAAACAAATGCGTCACTGGAAAGAACCGATGGGTTACACCTCCAATAAGACAGTGGGGCATTAAGAGGGAGCTCGCCAATAGAAAACCGGAAAAATCGATAACCGTCTCTAGCTTTCTAGGATAGGCGTAAACTCAAAATCTACTCCTTGGGCGAGAAACGTCTCGCCCAATAAAAATTCCCTTAAATAATAATTAGAAACATCCCGCCAACCATCCTTTAAACGAAAACCAGACACATCCCACACGAAACCCACCCCTTCCATCCTTCGAACCTTCCTATTTAAATCCCGACGTCACAGGACTCGCTCTCAGAGAAATTTTCTCAGTCTTCCAAGTTTCAGTCTGCATTGCTCGGTATTATAATCGGAATCTCATTCGTTTCGAGTCTCGACTCTACGTTTAGAGTCAGTGCAACAGATCCGACGAACCATCAGTCGCCCCCGACTCACCCACCGACGAGTCCAACGTCCATTTCGGAGAGAATCAACAACCACCAGAAATTCATCAAGTAGTAAGTCCCGTAATTCTCTTGATCCTTTCCTTTTCCGCGTTATCGGACCCCTTTCTTAAACGGTCTATCGATTGTCGGATCCCCGGAAGCTTATTATTTTGGGGTCGGTCAGTGTAAGCATCAGGTTCCCAGCGGTCGTTGGCGTTGTCGTGGGCCTGACTTGGCTCCCGGCGTCTTTGTCGCTGTCGTGGACTCAGCCGGTCCACTGACCCCCTTGAGCTCGTGATTGTGGGTCGGTCGGTGTAGGCATCAGGTTCCCAGCGGTCGTTGGCGTTGTCGTGGGCCTGACTTGGCTCCCGGCGTCTTCGTCGCTGTCGCGGACTTAGCCTGTCCACTGACCTCCCCCCCCTCGAGCTTGTGACGATTTCCTTTTGTTCGCTTCCGACCGGGTCCGAGAGAGATCGACTAAATAAATAAATAATTTTAGTGGACCCGAAAGTTCTACCCCCTCGAGGACAGAATCTCCGCACGATCAAGAGACAGAGAAATCGACAGAACAAGCGGGCGCGACGGGAGGTCGAACTCCCCCGGGAGCAGCTCAACGCCGGTCCTCCGCGACTCGCCATTCCACCGCCCCTATCAGCTTTTTCGGAGGAACCCTGTTCTTCACATCAGAATCGCCCCGTTATCACGTCTTATCGCCCAGTTGTTCTACCTTCTCGCTCAATTGCTGAACATTCTCGCCCTGTTTGCCGCGTGGCTCCGTTTCCCGTGGTCCCGCCTCGCGTGGTCCCGGTTCGCGTGGTCCCCGTCAACCCCGATCCAGCCCGCTTCCTAGAACCTCCCGATTCCCCCTCCTCTTCCCGAAGTCCGTCCCCGACCCCTCGACCGCCTCGACTCTCGATCTCGAAGACATAGGCGATCCCGAGACCATAACATTATACTAATAACTATAGAAATAACCTTTAAATTTTCATATGTCTTAACTTCATTAATCTACATACACTTTAATTTTAAGCCCGACTTAATTTAGTTTACACACATATAACATCTACCCAAATTCATGTAATCACATTCTGATTTCAATTGTAATAATAGCGGGCAGAATGTTCATTTTCAAGTAGGTTTAAAGATCTTGCCCGAACATCCCCGCGCCTATGTAACTCCCGCGATAACTACACACTCACACACACTAATGACATTCATTTCGCTTCCGTTCATTCATCTCAATTGCCTCACAATTTCGATGTTACTGCCAAGTACTATTTTTATGTAATTAATGTTCAGCTCAATGTTATCAACAAATATCATTTTTATTGTAATAAATGTTTAGTTGTTAGTAAGGTTAAATTAAATGTTTTTTTTTTATTTTTAAATAAGACCTCGCCCACAAATTACCTCCCTCTCTCGAAATTGCACGAGGTCCGATCCTGAGTTAAAGGGATTAAATTCTCTGACTCGAAAAAGGACCGATGATCGCACCGCTCACGAAAGGCGTCCTAGCGTCTTCACGAACGTTGACCCTTTCTGAGTCATAAAAGTGCGTTCGGCTCGCGCCACGCAACTCAGAGCGCGTACCTGCGAGCGACATTTGTAAGTATCTAACTGCGTCCTCCCTTCCCCCGACCCCTCTGGTTAGCCTTTCCCTTGCTTCCTAGATTTTCATATCCTAATCCCGGGGTTGGACGTAACAATACGATATGTACGCACGTTTCTGCAAGGGCTACTACGGATACGAATATCTTGAGCCGAGTCTCACCGTTTCGACTTTTCTACGTAACGGCCCGTTTGTGATCATCGATTGCTCTCGCCAAAACGAATCCGTCAAAAACGCCACCGTGGATGTCAGACTAGAATTCGGTTGCATGGAGAACGTACCGCCGAATACCTCCGCGTACTGTCTCATCATACACGACCGCGTGATTGAGTACAATCCGTTGACGAACGTGGTGCGCAAAATAGTCTGAGTGTTTGCGGCAACGTTGACGTAAATATTTTCTCTCTTTTTCCATCAATCTCTGATACAATTATTGAGAGGAGTAAGGAAGGGAGGAAGTATAAATCATCAGAGTGTCGTGAGACGGTTTGCACAGTTGCGCGTCATTCCTCTCGATCGACGCATCAACGAGCGAGAGAGAGATAAAGAAATCTCGTCATGTCCGTACCAACGTTCGTGGACCTGCAAGGATTTCTTATCGGGAGGTGGCGGTGCTGAGAAAAGGCTGCGTTCTGTCGCATCACATCTTTAATTGCCCCATGCCGTGGAATCTTCTCACAAAATCCGACAAATCGTGCGCTACCTGGTTGATTTGCAATCACCATGGATTACGATGGGAAGACGGAAACGTGCCGTACAGTATGGCGAAACGCCTGATTACATTGGCCGTGCTTGGGGTAGAAGAAGAAGACGATGACGACGAGATGCCGACTCTCGTGTACGTCAAGGGATGCCAGAAACGAGAATGGCTGGTGGATCTACTGGAGAATTATGCGCGAAAAATCGTCGAGACTCTGGATGCGCATTACGAAGATATCGAATGTTTGAATAAACTATATGACATCAGTACTATGCGATGCGGAAAACATGAAAAAAATTGCGCGTTACAAAATGTAATAAAACTATTTAAGTGGTGGTCGCGCGCAACGCCATAAAAATTTGCGATCTTTTTTAAAAATAAATTATATATAACTTTTTATAATGTATTCTTTCTTACTCCCCTTTCCCACCTTTATCATCACCGTTAGAGTAGGCTTTACTTCCCCCTCTTTTAAAAAAATTCACTGCGCAGTTTTATAAACATTAATTCCCTTTCTCCCTTTCCCCCACCACATCATTACTTTTAGAATTATCGCGTATACTCTATTAATTTTATATGATCAGTCTTGTCGCGATCGCTTGTACTGACAGTCAACTTCTCAAAGCCTAGAGGGCGAAAATGTTCTTCTATAAAGGATGCAACAGCAGCAGCAGCAACAACAACAGTGCAAAACGCGTGAATGCCGTGAATTATTACGTGCCGATTCACGACGTTGAAACTCAAACGTATGAGAACAAATGTAATAGGTAAATTTCGTTTAGGAGAAAAATAACATAAAGAGCCTCCCCCAGTTTTTATATATTTGCAAATTGTAATACTTACGATAAATAAAACTAATTTTATTTTTTTTATACAGCATTTCGTTGGACCATCGCGCGGTTCGTATACTCGGCAGACGATACGCGTTGACAGCTACGGGATACAAATTCCTCGAAATTGGCATCGACGTGGGTCCACCGAGTTACGTGGAGATCGCCGTTGGAGATTATCGAGGAAAGGACTGCTGTTATCTCTCGAAACGTGGAAAACACTCTACGAGCAACGACGAAACATTCAGAATTTCTTTCGCAATGACTACAAAGATGTCCATAGTTTTATAAACGTTGGACCGCTAACGGTGAGAGTTTATACGTCGGTTAATAACGTCAAACTCATACGTCTAGAATCTGTAAACGTCCGCTTGATAATGACCGAATCGACGTTGCATCGTATGTTCGATCTCGATCGGTGCATCGATGCGAGATTCGATCGTTTTGTCAGAATACTTGCGGCGGTCGATGCAAAGTTTGCGCAGTTCTCCGATATCGCGTCCACTGTGACGGATTCCAAGGAAGCGTCGAATGTAATATACGCTAGCGATGCGTTCAATACAAATCAGCTCATCGATTGTGAGCTCGCAGCTTTAGTTTTTAAGTACGTAATGTACGTAAAATATATTATGTAAAAGAAGAGTTAAATAAACAGGCTTTTTTACACCTAAATGAACGATGTAATTTTATTGCGTGCATGTCCATCCCTATCTAAATTTTATCATCGCTTTTATGCGGTCGATCATCGTCGATCTGTCATTTCTTCCTTTGTTTTTACGTACTGCGTCGTAAAAAAAATGGCGCGAAATTGTTTAGTCTACGCGATAACACCCCCTTTTCCTCGAAAATGTTTACGACGAACATGTCCCTACAGGTTCGATGCGTTATCGGGTCGATCATCGTCCCGATGACGTCATTTCTTTCTTTGTCTTTTACGTACTGCGTAGATAGTTTGTTTTTTTTAAGTATAAATCATACTATAATTTTTTCGCGCGCATTTCTATTCGAGCCGTATATGCGACGTCCGTCGGAGCATCGGCGCCTTGCTTCTATATTACGGTATGCGATACTTGTTTGTAAATTTAAACAGCCGAAATTCTAGCGGACGTCGGCGCTCGCCTTTGTAGCGCGAGACTTCGCTGAAAGCGACTATCAGTTTTATACACCGCCATTATATTTTTCTCTGGCGACTTTCTCTTCTGCAACTGTTATTGAATTCAGTCTCGTCGTGGCCGTGAGCGTGCTTAAACGTGTTTCGCCTGGAAATATTTTTTGCGGATTAGTGACGCAGTTAGTCGCCTTTGTTGCATTGTAATTTATCAAACTGTGCCTGGAAGTTAATAGTAAAAAGTTCTCAAACGTAACATTGTTTTTTGTAATTAAACTAAGTTTTTTTGTGATGCCTCCGAACCTTCCCCCATATGACGCGAAATACGTAAAATTAAGTGAAATTGAGGGAAGTATCGCAGATTTAAACGATTTTGATTTTGACGATTTTGCTGGTGATCAGGAGGAGAGGCCCGCTGCTCCCCCGCGTCAGCCACTTGGTATCAGACGCGGGCGGGCACAATTTTACGTTGAATCTTTCGCGCAGGGTCGCGCGTATCGTCCAACACCTGAGGACGAGAGATTGGCGGACGAGCTGGTGTTCGACGTGATTCGAATTGTACACATCGCGGGTCCTCCTCCTCTTCCCGTCAACCGCTCTGGCCGCCAAAATCCGCGGGAGGCACTATTGGCCGCATTGAGTCGGATGTCGACGGGCCGCGGCCATAGGGCCCTCGCCGAAATTAAGGTAGGTTTTTCCACGCGGCGCGACGCGCACTCTCGCGCGGACCCGTGGCGCGACCGCGAACAAGAACGCGGATCCCCCGCGCGGACCCACGGCGCGGACCAGCGGCGCGGGTGAGTCATCCCGGTGAGTCATACAGGTAAGTCATACACGTGGTATGCCAAGGTCACCCCCTCCCCCTTCCCCTCGTAATCCAATACCCTTGTGTAACCCGATACCCCGCCCTTCCTCCCTCCCCCTTCTCCCCGCAAAACCTGATACCCCTGTGTAATTCGACACTCCGTCCTCTCCCCTCCCCTTCACCCTCCCGCGTAATCTGATACCCCTGTGTAACCCGACATCCCGCCCCTTTCCCTCCCCCTCACCCCCCGCGTAATCCAATACCCCCTCCCTCCCTCACTCCCTTCGGAGCTCCCTAGTTAGAACTTCCCTATCCTAACTACTGCTACTATTTACCTTGGTTACTTTATCTTTAAACCGTCGTCGGACATTTGGCGCTCGCTTTTGTAGTGCGAGATGCCATAACCAAATCAAAGGTTCTAGAAGCTTCTAGAAGGTTTTCGAAGGTTTTCAAAGGTTCTCGAAGGATGAGATCATTGCAGAGACAAGTGTCTCGCAATCTAAGTCTATCTTGTTTATATTTGCCGATAAAATTCCAGCAGCCGGACATCGGCTCTGGCTTTAATAATATGACACACCCCCCCTCCTCGCGGACCCATCGCCCTAGAACGCGAATCCCCCTTCTCCCCGCGGACCCTTTTCCGCGGCGCTCGTTTTTGATACAGATACGTTTATAAATTTTTAATAAACAAATATGCCCCGACGCCCTCGAGTTCCCCCCCTCGGAGATCCCGGCCTAGAACCGGCCTACCCTACCTACTAAAAAATATAGACAACACGGAAACAGACAAACATTATTGTTGATCGATTAATCTTCGAGATCGAGAACTTTGATTTCGAAACGTGCTCACTCGCACTAACAAGTAGTGCCCTAAACATCGTGCATTGCAGATTTATTTGGTTCATGATCGACGTGAAATACATGATTATTTTTGGAAGGAATGGCCTATTGTCTACGAGTTTGACACATGTTATGACAACGTTTGCAGTGGTTGGCCGTGGCCGTTTCCAGTAATCATACTTGATGGCGAATGTACACCCTGTACATATCATCGACTTCCCCGACGCTTACCTGAACCTCGCCCCAAAATGTTTTCTGGATCGTGAGTGCGAAGACTTAAATAAGAGCTAGGCCGATAGCGAATCAGTCGCTCCGCAAACAGTCTCTAGATATAATGAACACTGACGGTGCAAATTATGTTCCAATTAGAGACGAGTCGTGAATGAAACAGCACAATAAGTAAGTATCACAAATTTTTTGTATATATAATTGTGCATACACTTTTGCATATTTCTACATACTTTTACTTATTTATTTGTGTTTTTTCAGTTTGAATAAACCTTGTAATACGTCACGTATCTTGAAAAGAAGATTTGCTGTGACACCGTAGGATATACATCCTTTGTTGAATTACATCTTGGCGATAATCGAGGAAATCAGATAATTTTGCCCCATGCAACATAAACAGCGCTCATAAAAAAAGTGCGAATATTGAACGACTTCTGCAATCAGCTATTGGTTCATTGCTATCAATTCAAGATTGTGATGTCACGCGAATTAAATTTTATTTTCTTTTATAAAAACACCTTAAAATTGATTAATTATTATAATTGTCTTTCACCGTATAACCTTTTGTTTTTGTCTCGACTTCAACCTTCGTGACAATTGTATTTAACTATAAAAGAATTAAAGAATTCAGACGTCGCAATCGCCTTCTACCGATCGATCAATAATTAAAACACAACTCGGCTGCAGTACCGAAAACAGCGGGAAAAATCAAAGACAGAAAAGGTTTCATCTTCGACGACGAAGTGTCCGACTGACAGCGCGAGAAAAATACTCAAGTTACCAGTCGCGAACTACCACCGCCATGATCTAAGCGTTCTCAAAACCCTCTAGAAGGAAAATAATTCTAACCAATAACAGCCGAAGAAGCCTCCCAGAATTACCACCTCTATTCGCTCACTAGCGAATCGGAACACGGCTAATTCGGCTAGCGTTCAAATTTGCCACTATAAAAACCATGTATTCAGCCGGAGCGGAACGCATTCAATTAATATAATTAATTGATTCATAATCCTTCGAGTATTCGAGTTAACGTCAGTGGGCTTTCCGTTCCCGACAACTGCTCCGGCTGATTGACGAACTCTGGAGGTGCTTCTTCTGCAGAGAAGTCAGCGTGACAGTAGTAAGCTTAACTTTAATTATCAACATAACCGAGCGAATTAATAACATTGTACTCCCTGTTCATTCCTGTAACTTGTAGAGATTGTATTAAAATCTGGTTTATTTAATAAACTCAGTATTAAACTCTAGTTTCGCAAGTATTATAAATCCAATCCACTCAATTACCTTTTTCCGTTGCATCCTTATCTAATTAAAATAAACGTTGTATAACGAGTAAATTCCATAATAGTTTATTCTCCAGAATTACATATTATTATTGTTGAGGAACCGCAGGTCGGAATGCAGTATGAACGGGTCTTCTTTGCAAACGATAATCTTTATTAAATCACGCTCGACAATTATTGTGTGTGCTCTGCGTCGCGTACAATGTGTTTCTGAGGATCGACGCGATCGAGAGTATCGAGAGCGCGGCGCTGGGTAGCCGGAAGAGGCACGCCGCCTGGTGTCGGCCAGTGACCGAATGTGTATGCGCCACACGTGGAAGTGCGGCGTCTAAACGCTAGTTACAATCTACCGCGCGCGCAACATAAACTCAGTCTAAGAGGTAGAAAACGCGAAAAACAAAAATAATCTGGATTCATCTTAGGAAAGATGCATTATCCTAACACTCCCCCTTTTTGAGTATTTTCTGGTATCTTATGCGGGTGTTGGATCGATAATTCCAATTACATATCTTAATTTTTCGAAGTGTATGCGCGGTAGAGCCTTTGTGAATATATCGGCCAGTTGATCTTCGCTAGGAATGTACATAACGTCTATCAACTTATTTTCGAATACTTCGCGAATAAAATGATATTGGACATCGATGTGCTTTGTTCGTGCATGAAATTCTTGATTCTTAATTAGCCTTATTGCACTTTCATTGTCGATATGTAACATCGTTGAATCAGAACATTGATGTCCAATATCTGACAAAAGTTTCCTTAACCATATTACTTCTCTGCTTGCTAGGCTAGCTGCGATATATTCCGCCTCCGTTGTGCTCAGACTTACAATGTCTTGACGTTTGGACCTCCAAGTTACGGGTCCGTTTGCCAATTTAAATATATAACCGCTCGTTGAGCGTCTAGTGTCTAAATCGGAGGCAAAATCTGAGTCTGAATACCCTACTAAATTGTAATACTCTCCGCTATTTCCCTGATACAAGATCCCGTAGTCTTTGGTTTTTGCTAAATATTTCAAGATCCTTTGTACCGCGTGCCAATGAGATAAATCGTATTTACTTAAGAAACGACTTACGAAACCGACGGCGTAAGAGATATCGGGTCTTGATACTGTGGCTAAGAACAACAATGAACCGACGGCTTCTCGATATGGAATTGAATCGTTCAAAGTATTTTTATTATTATCTCTTGTATGCAACATTGTGTGAGGATCGGCTGGAATGGAAACGGGCTTTGCTTGATCCATACCGAAATACGTCAATATGCGATCTGTGTAGTTACGTTGATGGACGAAGATGGTCTTGTTCGTACGATTACGCTGGATTTCCATTCCAACGAAAACTTCGGCATTGCCTTCGGTTATCTCGAAGCTTTCACGTAAGGCGTCGAGCACCTTGTTTAACAATCTTCGTGATGATGCTAGGATGAGACCATCGTCTACATATAATCCGATATAGACTATTTCTCCGTCGAAGTGACCATAAAACACGCATTGATCCGCTTCGCTCACTTTGAAATTGAATTCCTTTGAAGCTTTCTTAAATCTTTTGTGCCAACATCTGGCTGCTTGTTTCAGACCGTATAAGGATCGATTCAATTTGCAGACCATTCCGCTACTTTCAATTTCGACTCCATCTGGTACTTGCATATAAATGTCCTCTTCTAACTCTCCGTATAAAAATGCGGTTTTTATGTCGAACTGTCCGATTTCTAAATCGTCGCGTGCGGTTATTGCTAGCAGAACTCTTATCGAGTCGTATCGAACGACGGGTGAGAAGATCTCTCCAAAATCAGTTCCGGCCTTTTGTGAGAAGCCCTTTGCACATAATCGAGCCTTGAATCGAACGTTCTCGTTCGTGGGAGATTTCTTTATTTTGAATACCCACTTGCATCCTATTGGTTTGCAGTCGGGTGGCGCTGGAACTATGGTCCATGTTCCGTTCTTCGTATGTGCATCAAGTTCTTCTTGGATAGCTAATTTCCAATTCTCGGAATTTTCTCCGGAAGTTGCTTCTTGAAAGGACTTTGGTTCGTTGAACAAAGTAAAACACGCTTCGTATCTCAATGGTGGTTTAATCAAGTCCCTTTCTCTTAAGCCGTATCTGTCGTTTTTATTTCTGTCATCGACATCTCTGTTCTCATCAATCGGAGTATCCAATCCGGCTTGGTGTCGTTCCTCGTGAAGGTCAGCCTGCTCTTCAACGGAGTTTCGGTAATCGTTTACAGGTATAGAGATCTTATTCTCCCCGCAATCGACATCTTGGACAGGCGCTTCATTTATAACGACATCTCTGGCTGCAATTATTTGTTTAGTGGTGGGATTAAAGAGTCGATAATTAGCCGATTCGCCTTGATATCCGACCAGGATTAGTTTCTTTGACTTCGGGTCCCATTTCTTGCGATGTTCTTTCGGAATATGAACGTAGGCATCGCTTCCGAATATCCTTATGTGAGATAGCTCGGGTTTCTTCTTGTACCACAATTCGAAGGGAGTAGTGTTGTTTGTTTGAGATGATAGACAGCGATTCAAAATATACACAGCGGTATTTACCGCTTCAGCCCAGAGTCGTGTCGGCAAGTTCTTCGCAGTCAACATGGTTCGAGCGCTTTCAACGATCGTGCGCATCTCTCTTTCCGCACGTCCGTTTTGTTCATGTATGTATGGAGCGGATGTTTCCAATGTAATACCCCGTGAAGCCATGTAATCAGACATCTTCTTGTTTCGGAACTCAGTCCCATTGTCGGATCTCACTGTCTTTATTCTGCAACCAAATCTGTTAAAGACCAATTGCTCGAATTCTTTGAATTTCTCGAACGTATCATCCTTGTGACGCAGAAAATATACTTGACGGAAGCTTGAACAGTCATCTTTCAAAAGAAGAAAATATTTACATCCGCCGATAGATGCTTCTGACATTGGGCCGCAGAGGTCGGCATGTATAAACTCACCTACCTCGGTTTTCCTTGTGCGTTCCTTCGGTTTGAAGGGCAATCGGTGCTGTTTCCCGAATTAGCAGTTCTCGCAGAAAAAGTTGTTGATGTGTGATAGCGAGATTCCATTCACCAATCCTTTATTTGCCATCTCACACAATGTTCGGCAATTGATGTGGCCCAAGCGTCGATGCCATGTCTCAAGGTTATTAAGTGAGGTTGAATTTACCTCTGTACCTTCGATTACCTTAAACATCATTCTAAATAGATTGTTTTCCTGTTTCATACCGCAAGCCGTCAGTATATTATTTCGATAAACTCTTACGTCGTTGGCCTCTAATTTTAAAACGCAACCTTTCGCTGTACATACTCCGGTCGAAAAAAGGTTCTTACGTAATGACGGAATGTAAAGAACGTCCTCTAATTTACCATCAAGCCATTCATTATTGACTAATCTTTTGATCAGAATGGTTCCGCGACCTCTTACTTCGCAAGTTGAATCGTCTCCTAAGCTAACGGTTTCTCTGTAGGATTCATTTAAATCAATAAACCATTCGCGATGAAAGCTCATGTGCTTTGAAGCACCGCTATCTAAAAGCCACACATCTTTTACATCAGAATTTAGAATTCGAGTTGAGCAATTAGATTCTAAGGTCAAGAACGCTTCTAAATTCGCGGAATTATCGCCATTCGTTTTTTGTTTCGCTTTCTCGCTATCTTTATTGTTTTTCGAATCGTGGCGTTTCTTAAAACAATTTCGAGCGATGTGACCTTTCTTACTACAATAATGGCAAGTAAAATCTTTGAATTTCTTACTTTTACCTGACGCCTTTTCGTTACCTCGATGTTTTCGCAACGCATTTTCTCGGGTGGTTGTGTTTCCATCCTGTACCTTGATTGTCGCTAACGCGTTGGTGGCTTCGTCCATGGCGGTGAGTCGATTCTCTTCTTTTATTAGACGTTCGGTAAGGACATCTTTCCTCTGATCCCGTTCCTGAACGCTATCCCAGGCAGTCACCAGCGCGTTGAATTTTGATGGGAGGGTCCCCAGAATCTTGGCGATGATCGTGACTTCAGACATCTCCTCTCCGACGTCCTTCAGTTGTCGTGCCATATTTTCGATCTTGGCAACGTGCTGCGCAACGGAGTCGGTGGCCGCCATTTTGTACTCGTGAAATTTGGTCATGAGCGTGAGCTTGTTGGAAGCACTTTTCTGTTCATGTATGGTGCTAAGTTTTGACCACATTTCGGCAGCTGTTTCACAAGTAATGAGGTATTCGAGTTGTGAATACTCCATAGACGACGATAGGATGCACATGGCCTTCGCATTCTTCGTGCACCATGCCGTAAACGTGTTGTCTGTTGGCTCGGGTTTTACTATCGTACCTTCTGTGATTTCGAGAAGGCCGCTTGCGACGAGAACAGTCCGGAGCTGGAATTTCCATAGCTGGAAATTCGATCCATCAAATTTCGTGATGTTTCGTAGGTCGATGTTATCGGACATCTCGGACAGAGCACTTGATTCAGAGCGCGAGAACACGTCAGAGAGCAACGAACGCTGATCTTCCTCGTCTTGTTCAGGGACGATGCTCAGGGAGACGGCGACTTCGCTTCAGCTCTTTACAAGACAGGTATGACTTCCTCAGTTCGCTTTTTAGACCGTTCAGTGGCGTTATCCTGGGCCCATAACCTGTTGAGGAACCGCAGGTCGGAATGCAGTATGAACGGGTCTTCTTTGCAAACGATAATCTTTATTAAATCACGCTCGACAATTATTGTGTGTGCTCTGCGTCGCGTACAATGTGTTTCTGAGGATCGACGCGATCGAGAGTATCGAGAGCGCGGCGCTGGGTAGCCGGAAGAGGCACGCCGCCTGGTGTCGGCCAGTGACCGAATGTGTATGCGCCACACGTGGAAGTGCGGCGTCTAAACGCTAGTTACAATCTACCGCGCGCGCAACATAAACTCAGTCTAAAAGGTAGAAAACGCGAAAAACAAAAATAATCTGGATTCATCTTAGGAAAGATGCATTATCCTAACAATTATTGTCCCTTAATCCCCATAAAACAACAGCCGGTTCCCGGCTATCAAATAAAGATATAATAAATAAAATGTTCCCAGTTATTTCTGTTTAATACGCTATTGTACCTTATAGAATAAGATACTTGCTCCCCATCTTTTCCACGCACCGTTCCAATAACGACACTTCTCGCCAATCCCGATACAGTCGGTGTATTCATACTTCTCCGAAACATCAAAAGGAGAGGCTTCTTTTCACTACGCCGAGGTAGTAGTGCTAAAAGGAGGAAATAACAGTGTTATATCGAGGTTGGTATCATTCCTAGCATTTGTCCAAAACCGTGACGTAACAAGATCTAGTTATAGAACTCGTAAAAATGCGCGATGCGAGTGTTGTGAAATTGACATCATGCATTATTTGTTTGTACATACCATGAAACCGTCAATTGTGCTTTTCGTATCCGAGCTCGAAAGTAGGTATAATAGGCCGATTCCACTCTGGGAGCTCCTAGGCGGGGGGTGTAGGAGAGAGGGGGGTATCGGATTGCGCGGGGGTGAAGGAGGGGGGGTATCGGATTACACAAGAGTATCGGATAACGCGGGGTATGAGGGGAAGAGGGGTATCGGGTTACACAAGAATATCGGGTTACACAAGAGTATCGGATTACACAAGGTTATTGGATTACGCGGGGAAGGGGGAAGGAGGGGGGGTGACCTTGACATACCACGTGTATGACTCACCGGGATGACTCACCCGCGCTGCGGGGTCCGCGGGAAGGGAAGCCCGCGTTCGCGTTCGCGGTCGCGCCGCGCGCCGCGGGGTCCGCGTGGGGGGTCCGCGTTCGCGTTTGCGTTTGCGGGGTCCGCGTGGGGGGTCCGCGTTCGCGTTCGCGATGGCGTGGAAAACCCTACTTCAGTTTCGGCAAGAAGGGGCTCCATGACCGCATCCCTCCATTCTCATTCTCGCTGCCGATAGAGTTTCCCGCAGTGTCAGGCGGCCACGGCCCTCCGTCATTAATCTGAATGTAGTTAACAGTATTTCTCGCTGATCTTGGCGGCCAGGGCGGTTGACTGGTGGACCCGCGATTTCTACAGTCCGAGGCCACAGCCACGCGGTGATTAAATTCTAATACGTCGAACGCCTCGTCCGCCAATCTTTCGTCCTCCACAGTAGACGATACCCGCGACCCTGCGCGAGGGAGTCGGCGTAAAATTGCGCCCGCCCGCGTCCGACGATCGCGTCCCGTCCGCGTCCGATAGCCGCGCGGACGTAAGCGCCTAGTTGTGCCCGCCCGCGTTCGATGCCGGGTGGCCGATGAGCGGGCCTCTCTCCCTGATCACTATCAGAGTCGTCAAAATCTAAATTGTCAAACTCGAAAATATTTCCCCTCTGAATATCGCTCTTCTCAATGTCTTTCGCGTCTTGCAGGGGAAGGCGCGAAAACATAAAAAAAAACTTTAATAGTTTAATTACAAAAAACAATGTTACGTTCGAGAACTTTTCACTATTGATTGACGGAATGTAATAAAGAATCAGTTTGATGAATCGCAAACGCAACAAAGGCGACTAACTGCGTCACTAATCCTCAAAAAATATTTCTATACGAAACACGTTTAAACATGCTCACGGCCACGACAAGACTGAATTCAATGACGGTTGCAGAACGGAGAAGTCGTCAGAGAAAAAAATATAATGACGGTGTATAAAACTGATAGTTGCTTCCAGCGAAAAGTAAGATAAAATACGTCTTGCACTATAAAGGCGAGCGCCGACGTCCGCCAGAAGTCCAGTTGCTTGAATTTACAAACAAATATCGCATACCATAACATAGAAGCGAGGCGCCGATGCTCCGGCGGACGTCGCATATCCGGCTCGAATGGAAATGCGCGCGAAGAAATTATAGTATGATTTATACTTAAAAAACAATCTATCTACGCAGTACGTAAAAAACAAAGGAAGAAATGACGTCATCGACGATGATCGACCTGATGACACATCGAACCTGTCGGGACACGTTTCGCGGGCGCCGTAAACAAATGTTTTCTAAGAAAAAGGGGTGTTATCGCGTAGACTAAACAATTTCGCACTATTTTTTACGACGCAGTACGTAAAACAAAGGAAGAAATGATCTTTTAAGATTCAAGTAGAGCGAGAGAGAGAGAGAGAGAGAGAGAGAAAAAGAGAGAGAGAAAGCAAAGGGTATATTACGAGGGATGAAGCGCGTCAAGCCGCAGTAGTATGATTTGAGAGCATATGTGCAGTGATATATCGGTCGAAAAGTATCGCGATTTCTTCGTTATTTTATGGTTGAACATTACATCGTAAAGAATCTTTTATCGCTCAGTCGTAAAGATGTTCGTCCTGCTGTCGAGACCTTCGGATATTCGCGATTTTAGCGATTTTAGCGCCGAACAGTTGCAATTTGTGCCAAAAGCCGTTCTGTTGCAAATGTGCGGCGATCACGTCCACTACGTGTGGGACAAGCTTCCGGAGCATATAAAGGCGGATTTGGAGGTTCAGACCTATTGTCGCTGTGACGAACAATTTCTTCCGAGGAAGGATGCCAATTTTGCGAAACTCGTGCTAAGAAATTTGTACGAATCGATAAATCTCAATTTTATGTCGCTTCGCGAATTTGATCTTTTGGCTGTATCTTTCACGTGCTTCGTGAATGAGATGTACTTTTTCTTTGTTATTGGTAGTACATTGATCGAGTCTTCGAACGCGGCAGCTATCTCCGTGATAATAAAATGCGCGTCGTAGCCCGATAAATTGTGGAAAATTACTGGGATGAAGTGAGAATCTTTATAATTCAGGTTGCCGTTCGAATGTGCGGGACTTCTATATCGACCTGTCAGGTGGCAATGATCGCGTACGCGATTATCATTCGGCGCGAACGGTTTTTCGCAAATGTGACATTGCGCCGCGCCGTGAAATGTCTCCCACTCGTCTCGCGTTAGATCTACCATGCAAACATTCTCGGATAATATAGCCTTTACGCGATGCGCCAATTTTTTCAGTTCCTCGGTGAACCACGCGACGCAGTCATTATCGCGATGAAATCGATACATTGATAACGTTTCATCATACGAGCACTGTACGTAGTATCCTATACTACATACCCGATGATGTTGATAAGCGTATGACGCGTGTTCTGTCTCCGATTGTGTCTTCTTCAACACGCACTCCAAGTCGGCGTATACAATATATGGAAGCCGCTCTTTCCTGCTGTGGTTCTTGAAGCTGAGCCACTTGTCGTCTTCGCTCGGTAGTCGGATGGCGCAGTTGTTCATCTTTCCACAGTCTACCGTGTGAGACTGCAACTTGTCGCTTGAACTAAAATAATGTAGACATCTGCAAAAAATACAAATATTATAAATTTTTATACAAAAAATATAAAATGATATATACATATATTAAAAAAAAAAGTATAGGTACTTACCGATCGCAAAAGTACTTTGTGTGTCCTTTCTTATTAATTTGCGAGCTCACGAGGCGGGATAGATGCTTGATCCACACAAAATGTCCAACATTGTCGTCTCGCGGATCCTGCACGTACAGCAGATTCACGTGTTTATCATTCGTGCGGTCGGTAAGGCGTATTGGAAGAACGTTTGACGACTTCTGTCCCTCAATGATATACACTTTGATCGACACGTCGTTGAGTCGTTCGAACTGTTTAATCTGCTTCAACGTTATTGGAAATTTAATGTCTCGTAAATTCAGTACCGTTGTATATTGCGGGTATGAGGATTCCCGTTCTGAATGTTTTTCGACCGGATGTAAGGCGGCGACCACTGACCACGCAAAACACGCATTGTCCATAGACAGCACGTTGATCACCGCGTTTTTCAATTTAATGTCTTGAGGCAATTTCAAGTGACACCCCGCGCGCAAAAGATTGTACCTGTTGACGTTTACCGTCAAATTGAGAATTCGCGACAACGCCCACCCACTGTCGCGTTCCTGGAACTCCTCGAGGGACGCTAATGTGGGTTCGATAACGTGCCGCTCGTACCACTCGCGCAAGTTCGATGTACGACAGAGTTCTTTGTTTTTTTGTGTTTAGACTCTTATTGGCACGTTTATCACCCGCCACAAACTCCCCGTTGAACGCGGTGTTCACTTTGACAAAGTTATGTGTTTTTATAATGTCTCGCACTGGCTCGAGCACTACGCTGCCGGCGTTTTCCAAAAACTGTCGCGGTTCTATGTAGTCTGCATTAATTACCGCGCTGGTTATTATACGCGTTTCGAATGCGGCATCGATCTCTCGCCAAACGAGTTTTGCAGCGCGCGTGTCGCCACTGCTACCGGTGTACGCATAATCACCACCGCTATGGATAAATTGTCTTTTCAATCGTGTTTTCGTACCCTCGCCGCGATTCTGGCAACCAACGATTGCCTCTGCCTGATCGAGAGCCGCGGACGTTTGGCACTACTGCGTACTTCGAGCTGCTCGACGAATTCCGCACATTTCAACGTCCACGTGAAAAATTCACCTAAGGTAGCGACTTGGTCGGACAGCTCCAATAGATCGCGTTTGGTTAGCTCGGATTGCTCCATGTTTTATCTATTTAGCACTGTTTTTTTTTTTTTTAATTAAATCTGTTATGCCCGTCGTTCGGGCACAGGGAGTTCTTTGTTCCACGGGGAAGGCGAAGAGCAGATATAACACTTTTTTGATAGAATAAATACTTTACTATCTCGAAAATTACATGTGGCAATTATTGTACTCGTAAACACCCGTCCTGCCCAACTTTGATTGCCCTCTCTTCTTCTTCTCTCGCTTCCTTTTGCAATCTCGTACGTCCTTCGTTATCGCTGAGTTGCTCGATTGGATGTAGGCCGATCGCGCAACTCATAATCTTGCTGACTAGGCTTTGCGTAACTCTTTCGGGCTTTCACGGTTGCGTTTCCTATTGTTATTCTCGGTCTTACAATCTCGGTCTTTCTTAATACTATCTTATTTATTAATACATTAATTAGAGCCGCAACATCCCTCCCCCTTTAAGAGAAGGAAACTACGGTCTGCAGTTTTCGTTACAATGTTTCGCTGTTTATCCTACTTCTATTTCTATTAAGGTGGTTTATTCGCTTTATTATTTTCTGCGGTCACATTTTCCTTATCTCCTAGTATAGCATCGCTGGATCGCTCTGTATGTGCGGTCGGGCGCTCGGTTGTCTCTTATTTCTCTTTACTATACAGAGACTTATTCCTACTACGCTTACTATAATTACAAATGTAATTGTCGATCCTACGGGGTATATAACGTAACGGTTTTTTATTAGGTTATTTTGGGATTTTTCCAATTCTTTATTTATTGTTTATGTCTAGACTTAATTCCATTAATTCGTTGGGGTTCCTAATTACAGGTTCTAATCTGATTTCTTTTTTCGCTTGTTCTTTAATCGGTCTATTTTCGGTCATTAGCGTAAGGTTAAAGTCCGCTAAGTGCATCTGTATTGGTTTCATGTTTGTCTGTCATTTTGTCTTTATTATAATGTCGGGCGTAGTTAGTTTATAGTTTTCGTTTATGCTAAGTCTTCCTGTTCGTTCGATTTCTATTTTTTGTTCCGCCTGGTCATTACATTGAATCGTTAGCTTTTGTTTTTTTTTGGCGTTGAGAACAGCCACGTCTGTGGTTCGATTAATGTTATCCATAAAGTTACATTTGACAATATCTGGCATTTTTCGCAGGTGTTTACGTATCCTGGCGCTTTTACATAAACTTGCACCTCGCATGGTGCGTCGGCATTTATAAAGTATACCAGATAGTTTCGGTTGCATATAAATTTTATTCCGTTTTGTTTACAGTTGTTTAAATGACGCTCTTCTAATGTTATATAATTGTAGTTCTCCTTATCTATCGCTAGGATATGATGCGTAATTCTTAGAAATGTGAAGATGTTCGCGTGGTTATATACAGGTAGTGGTGTCGTTCTTATTATTTCGTACAGGGGTATGCTACCACGGAAAATTTGATTATCGTATAGATGTTTGGGTTATCGTAATACGCGTTAATTTCCACGTAACTTTGTATATCGTTTCAATTTTTTGTTCTGATTTTGAATGGAAAGTGGGGGATCCTCTTGTCAATTGTGACGTTGCCTCTTTTAATTCTGCTATTATTTTTTTTATGGGTAACAGACGGGTGAGGATGATTCCTTCTCGCGAGTATGTGAGGTAGTTTATCGTATCTGTCACGTCGTCTATGAAGTCTTCCGTAATCGTGGTTATTATTAGTAACTGTTTGTCTATTTCTTCTCTTTTGGCGAACTTGGCTATTTCCTGCTGTATTCGTGTCGTGACGTTCGTCAGCAGTTGTTCGTTATAATATAACGATTTTTCTAAGGCTTCCATGTGACCTATTGTGGCATTTATCACCTTTAATTGATTTTTTGCGGTGTGCCGTAGAGTCTGTTGCTGATTTTGTATCAGTTCGAGCTGCTCCTATATGTGTTTTGCGTCGTCGGCATCCACAGTACCGAACAGCGTTTTGCTGATCGTGCCGATCGCATCTATTAAACCACGTTTGTTCTCGTTTGTTTTATATAGTTTGTAATTGCGTTAATAATTGTGTTAATTTTTCATTATCTTTCTTTGTCGTATGGAGAATATTTTTGCACATCTGCTGCGTGTCCATTGCGAGTATCGTTTCGCACAATGCTTCGGTTTGCTGTAGGAACGCTTGCAGTTAGTGGTATCAGTTTCTTAGGGCTGCTACGTCGATTTTTATCGCTAATTTTCATGTAGCTTTTACCTGTTGTAATTGTCCGGTTCGTTCGAAGTATATTCCCGGTTCGTTGCTGAATTGTCACATCTCGTACGGTGGTGCTGTCTCGGGTTTCGCTTTTTTAGCGAAGTGCTGAACGACGATCAGCGTCCTGTAAGATAAGGACTCAAGTTACTTTTCTCCGAATTTTATTCTTGGCTTCATTCTACTGTCTCCTTGTATTTTTTCTTTGCGCGTTTAGTCGCGCTTTGGCCTCTGTTCTGATTGCATTGTCTGGATTATTTGTGCTATTGTGATCATGAGGTGTTTGAAGTGCGATAGATTTTTCGCGCCATCGACTTGCGATGCGTGTTGGCGCTCTTATTGGTTACGCGCTGCTCGTGCGGGTGCCGTGAGCGTGGGTACCGCGCCTAGTGCGCGGGTGACTGCAAATTTGGATTCGAAACCGACGTCGCCCCCTCCCCCCCTACGCGGAAATTGGCCGTCCGGGCACATGGGTGCCCATCATGCCCTTGGAAGTCTCGTTGGACGTAGCCACCGGTCGACGGGTGGAGCGGATGGTTCGCCGTGCTTGATGTTCGGTAAGTACTTATTATTTTAATCGATTTATCTATTCTTATCGCCTACGTTCTATCGCTTATTTCGTCCTTTTGCACTGCTTTTATTATTCTATAAAAGGCTTTAGTCTGTTTACATGTACTAGCATCATTTTTCGTCCCTTTTTTATCGTATAGTTGACGTCGGAATGTCTTTCGATCATTTCGTACGGTCCTATCTACGGGGATTCTAATTTCTTCGATCTTCCTCTGCGCACCGTTTCGTCGTGCAGCAACTTTGTCTCCTACTCGGAATTTTATTTCTTTTGTCTTTTTATCGTAGATACGTCTTTTTGGGCTTTGTTTTTTTCGTTTTTCAAGTGTTCTTTGGCCACTCGTTGCGTTGCGCGTAATTTCTTTCTTAATTCCTGCGCGTAATCATCGTACGTATATGTCGGTTTCGGTGGTTGGGACAGTGTCGTCGGTAGTGTCGCGCGGTGCCCGTATACTAATTCGAAGGGTGTAAAGCCGGTCGCCGTGTGCGGCGTCGTGTTATACGTGAACATTGCGTATGGCGTCCATTCGTTCCAATCTGTCTGGTCCGCGTTAATATAGTGTCGTAGGATTCTGCTAATGTCCTGTGAGAGCGTTTTAATGCTCCATTGCTTTCAGGATGGTAGGCCGTTGTTTGAATTTTTTCGATCTTCAATAGTTTACACGTGCTTTTAAATATCTCGCTCAGGAAATTCGTTCCTCTGTCCGTCAGTATTTTTTCTGAAATACCATATTCGAAGATAATCTTTGTGATGAATTCTTTCGCAATTGTGTTTGCTTCATGGTTAGGTATGGGTATCGCTTTACTAAATTTTGATAGATTATCCTGAAACGTGAGGATATATTTGTTTCTGTTTTCGGTCACCGTCAGTGGTCCTACAATGTTTAGCGCACATTTTTCAAACGGTTTATCCGCGGTGTCTGTAATTATTAATGGTGCTTATTTCTTCGCGATAGTTTATTTTTCTGGCACAATTCGCACTTGGCGATGTAGTCTTCGACGTCTCTCGTTAATCCTCTCCAATTATGCGTCAGCCATATTCGGTTTACAGTACGTTCCACGCCCTGATGTCCTCCTACAGGTGCATTATGGTATTCGTACAGTATATGTTGCTTCTCTTCTTCTGTATTTTCTTTCGCTCTCCTGGTCGTTGTTCTCTTCCTTCTCTATCTTATAGATATCTGTCGGCACATGTCGACTCAGCGCGTCAGCGTTTCTATTCTCTTGTACGGCTTTATGTACGATGGTGTAATCATATTTTTCTAATTTTAGTTTTCATCGTATTAATCGTGATCCGGGTTCCTTTACATTAAATAGCCAGACCAAAGATTTATGATCCGTTACTATCGTAAATTTTGTTCCATAAATGTATGGTCGGAAATGTTTCACCGCCCATACTATCGCTAGTAGTTCTTTTTCTGGGGTATTGTAATTTTGCTCGGCTTTTAATAGTACTTGACTCGCATACGCTACGATCTTGGCCTATCTTTTCTTGTGACAGTATGGCTCCGATTGCATAATCTGACGCGTTTGTCGTCACTACAAATTCTTGGGAGAAGTCCGGGTATTTTAATACCGGTGCTGTAGTTAATTTTTCTATTAGAATTTCGAATGCGTTTTGCTGTTATGCCTTCCACTCGAATTCGGTATCTTTTCTGGTTATTTTTGTGAGTGGCTTGGCGATCGCTGAAAAATCTTTAATAAATCTTTGGTAATATCCGGCTAATCCTACGATAACCTGGATGTCCTTTACTTTTGCTGGTCTCGGGAAGCTTTTTACTGCTTCTTGTTTTGAAGAATCTGGCGAAATTCCGTTTTCTGTTATCACATGACCGAGATACGTCACTTCTTTCCGAAGGAATTCGCACTTATCGGGCTGTAGTTTCAAATTGTATTTTCTCAGTCTTTTTAGCACTTCGATTAGTCTCTTATTGTGCTCATGTAAACTTGCTCCATATACGATTATATCATCTAGATATACTAAGCATTGTAATTCTACTAGTCCTGCTAGAACGGCTATTATTTCTCGTTGAAATGTCGCTGGGACATTTTTGAGTTCAAAGGGCATTCGATTATATTTGTAGTGTCCGCATTGTGTAGAGAACGCTGTTTTTTCCTTACCTTTTTCTTCCATCGGAATTTGATGGTATCCCGAGGCGAGGTCTAGCGTGGTGAAATATTTTGCGTTTCTTAGTTGGTCTAGGATATCTGTTATGTTTGGCAATGGAAAAGAATCTCCCTTCGTTAGATCGTTTATAAACCGAAAATCTATCACCACTCTCAATTTTAGTTTTCCGGATGCGTCTTTTTTCTTCGGGACTACTAGCAACGGCGCATTCCATGGGCTCGTGCTAGGTCTAATAATTTTATTTTTTAACATCTCCTTTACTTGTCTATTCTTTTCTTCCTTGTGCTTTTCTGGCAAGCGGTACGGTCGGACGTTGACCGGTACGCTGCCCGCCTTTGTGGTAATCTTATGTGCGACGATATCAGTGCATGTCAGTGGTTTTCCTTCCAGATGCAATACGTCGCTGAAATCTCTGCAAATTTCCGTAATGGTTTTCTTTTTTTCTTCATTCAAGTGTTGCGTGCGTATCAATTTTGCGACTTTTTCGCTACGCGGCATTTTTTCTTCTGTATTGTTTACTTGGTTTACTCCTATCTCTTCTGCTTCTTCTTGCTCTAACTCCTCTAATGTTACTTGCGGCATGAGCATTTCGACCGTCTTCTCAGTTGTATTTAATATGCTTGCCGGACATAAAAAATTTTCTGGCATCACTAGGCAGTTTCCTATAAACACTCGTGGCATTGTTTCTTCTGCCTGTATTATTCCTAATGAGTTTTTATCGGTCGCGACTTGTATTATTGTCTCGCTTCGTGGTTTCAAAACCACGGTTTTTCTTATACGGGTACAATTTTAATGTATTATTCCCTATTCGTATCGAGTTCGATTCGTAGCTATATGACCCTTGATGCTTTTTTATGAAATCTATTCTTAGTATCCCGTCGTACTCAATCGGAAAATCATCTTTGACGACATATATCGTGTGCTTGATTTTTCTATCTTTCAAGTCAATAGTAGCTCTAAATTTTCCAATGGTGTGAGCTTTATGTCCTGTTACTCCTGTAGGGGCCATTTCATCTTCTTCTATCATTGTTTTGCCCTTCAAACGCTTTACTTTTATTATTGATACGGCCGCTCCGGTATCGAACAGCAAATTCATTTTTTCGCGTCTTGCTTCTCGCATGGGCAGAGTGATTAGGTCCAGCCCTGCATGCTTCCGCGGCTTATTAGTCATATATGACACCTGATACTCTAACGCCGGTCGGCGCTGCTTTGTGTCCTCTTTGTCTTCCTCATCGCTATTCGAGGCTGAATCACTGTTCTTTTTCTTGGGCCATTTGTTTTTGGATGAGAATTTTTAATTTGCCCTCGCGAATTATTAGATTTGTCATTATTTGTTCTCTCTTTATTTGGTCGACCATTTAACAGCCAACATTCCTTGCGCATGTGTCCTGCCTTCTTACAGTAATTGCAGACTTTATCTATCGCGTTTACGCGGGGTGTCTTATCGGGTTTCGGTGAGTAGAAACGGTTTGCGTATCTACTGGTACGACATTCCCTTCCGTGATGCCCGTATTTTCCGCATTTTTGGCATTGTAATATCGATCGGTTATCGCGCGGTTGCGGAGAGTACGCATAATTATTTTTGGGACGCGGCGGAATTCCACTCGGCCCGTTTACTTTTTCTTCGGCGCTCGCTCCGGCAATTGCTTCTTGCAATGTTGCAAAATGCTGAGCTCGGGCAAGTAACTTGATCTCGTCTCTCAATCCTAATTAGAAATTCTGTAATGCCTGTTGTTGAATCATTTCTAATATAGTTCGCTTGCTTTCTATGGTGTGATTTCTTCCCTTTATCATGGAGTCGTATAACTCCATCGCTAACTTATCGGCTCTTAATCCGAATGCTCTTGCATTTTCTCCGGGTTTTTGCTTGAGTGTATTAAACTCTAGTTGCAAGTGCGTTGTGCTTTTGCGGCTCAAATAGCAAACTTCTAATTCCTTCTTTAGTTGTGCAAAATCTCTTATCTCTCGCGTTTGAAAATCTATCATCGCTCTTCCTTTTAGCTTTGTGCATAACACTGCTTCTAATAGCGTTCCTTCTTCCATAGGATTTATGTTTTTTATTGCGTAGGACGCGGCGCTTAAGAATTCTTGAAATTTACTCGAGGCTCCGTCGAACTCGGGTATCATGTCTCGTGCCTCTTTTAAACGTAGATATCCGATTGCGCGTTCCGCTTGGTTCCGAATATCGTATGACGTTCGTCTGTACGTTACTTCGAACGGGAGGTTACTTAGCTCGCGTCTCGCGTGAAATTCGCGGCGTTCAGGATCGCCGTTTCTAGTTGATTTACGCGATCTTGTAAGTTGCGGATTCCGTTTAATATCTCGTCGAGAATAGAATCTCTATCGTTCCGCGGCAGTCCGGCCCGCTCGGGGAACCGGTTACGGTGATTCGCCGGGGTTCCTCTTTGTGATAGCACTCGATTAAGACGGTTTATTTCTTTGTCTATTTCCTCTGGGGTTACCGGCGCGTTTTTGTTGTTTGCGTCGCGGTTGTCATTTTGTGTTTCCGCCATCTCGATTACGTTTACGTTTTTTGACGCGGAGTAGTATTCTTCCGAATTGAAAAAGCTGCTATCGTATTATGTTAATGAAAACTCTCGTTTTTTTGATAGTCTACTGGTCGTACTGTTGGTGTCTTCGGATTGTGCGTACCCCGTGTGAGGGGTGGAGTCTATTTTCCTCGGGGCAGTTATTTTGTCCTATTAAGCTCGCGTCTAAATCGTCGAATTAAAATTCGCGTTCGACTACGTTGTTAGGATGTAATTCCGGTTCTGATTCGCTTTCGCTTGAGTAGTACGCGTCTAAGTTTCTACGCACGGTTTCGCGATTGTCGCTTACGACTCCTTCGGTCGTTTAAACGGGACTTAACGGGCTATTTCTACGCGGTCGTCGTGACGTCTCGCTATAAAGTCACGATTTGTTTAGTTCCGCAGGCGGATTATCGCTTTCCGACATCTACGGTAATTGCGCTTTACATGAATTGCTTAATCGACTTACATTACGGTCGCTAGTCGCATGCTGCTGGTCGGTGCTCGTGCCGCTTTATCTGTCGGTGAGCCTCCGTTAAAGTAGGTTGGTGCCTTCTCGGGTTATGCTGCTCGCTTGTCCCTCGTCGGACGCTACCGTGTTGTCTGCTGCTTTCGCTTCGAATCTGGCTGCCGTGTCTCCGTTGAAGATGTTGCACTGCTTTACTGATTTACTTGTATTTCTTTTTCAGCTGCCGTTTCTGTCCTTCCTGCCAGTGGATCCCTCACGCTGCCGCCATTTGTTGTGCCCTTTTTTTGGACACTAGGGTTCGATCGTTCCACGGAGGAGGCAGGATACAATGATCAACACTTTTAATTGAAATAAATACGGTTTTTACTGATCACTTTGCTTTTACAATTTATTCATGTGAAACGCCCGTTGCTGCCCGACTCCAATTACCCTCTTGTCTTCTTCTCTTCCTTTCTTTTGTAGTCTTGTGCGTCCTTCGTTATCGCTGAGTTGCTCGATCGTATGTAGGCCGATCGCGCAACTCATAATCTTGCTGACTCGGCTTAGCGTAACTCTTTCGGGCTTTTTCGGTCGCGTTCCTTATTGTTATTCTCAGTCTTTCTTAATACTTATTCTATATCTTATTTATTAATACATTAATTGAGGCCGCAACAGGTTGAAGTTTGAAACAATATTTTTGTAATCGCTATAGTACTTCAATTAGACACTTGTTGTGTTCGGCCAAAGTTGCTCCGTATATTACAATATCGTCGAGATAAACGAGACATTTGACACCTTCTAATCCCATTAGTGCTGCTGTTATAGCTCGCTGAAAAATTCTTGGCGCCTTCTTTAGTCCGAAAGGCATTTGGTTAAATTCGTAGTGTCCATTGGGTGTGGAAAATGCTGTCTTCTTTTTATCTCTCTCCCGCATCGGTATCTGATAGTAACCGGATGCGAGATTTAATGTTGTAAATATTTTGCCTTTTCTAATTTATCGTGTATTTCTGCAATATTTCGCAATGGAAATAAATCTCTTATTGTAAGGTAGTTGAGCTTGCGGAAATCTATAACAATTCGAAATTTTATTTTTCCTGAAGCGTCAGGTTTTTTTGGTACTACTAATATTGGGGAATTCCACGGACTCGTACTAGGGCGGAGTTGGGGAATTCCATCCTCTAACATCTTGTTAATTTGTTGATTTATTCCCTCCTTATGCTTCTCCGGCAAGCGATAAGGTCGGACGTTCACCGGCGCGCTATCTGTTCGCGTCGGGATCTCATGTTTCACCGCTGGGGCACACGTTAATTTGTCGTTCTCTAAATGGAATACATCGCAAAAATTATCGCATATTTGCTCTAATGTTTTTCTTTCCTAGTTATTTAAATGATCCATTCTTAATTTACGACGTAATTTTTCACGTCTCTCTGTGATGGATTCGCGCTCTTCTGTCGGCTGTAACGTGATGTCGGCCGTGTCAGTCACCGGTACCTCTTCTAGAAGTTACATGCGGTGTGATAATTTCGACGGGCTTTTCAGTAACGTTTACTATGCTTATTGGACAGATAAAGTCTATTGGTTTTACCATACAGTTACCGATAAATACTCCTGGAATTATCTCTTCACCCCTTACGATACCTACTTTATTCGTGTTGGTTATCGCGGATATTATTGTTTCGCTGCGCGGCGGTAAGGTAAACTTTCGATACGGCTGTAGTTTAAACGTCGCGGCACCGATTTTTAATTAATTTTCGGCGTGATTGGGAACAACTTGATGTTTTTTCAGAAAATCGATTCCCAGAATGCCTTCGTAGTCCATCGGGAAATCGTCCTGTACTACATACATCGTATGCCGTAGTGTTTCCTTACCTACAAGTATTAAGGCTCGTATTTTTCCGAAAGTGTATATTTGATGTCCAGTTACGCCGGTCAGCGCTATTTTCTTTTCTCGTACTTTAGTCGTGTCTTTTAGTTTTCCTACTTTTATGAAGGTGACGGCGGCTTTGAAATCAAGCAAAAAATTTAGTTTTCCCTTAGTTGCTTCTTGCATCGGAAGAGTGACAAGGTCTAGATTAAAATTTTTATCCGTTTTGTCTGTCACCTGTGCTACTCGGTACTCGAGCGCGTGTCGCGTCTTATATTTTTTCGGTTTCTCTTTGTTGTCGCTACCGCTGCTGCTGCTGCTGTTGCTATATGACGTTTTATCATCCGGCTCCGGGATCTTATTTCCTCGACTTTTTTCTGTCGCATTTATCGGTTTCTTTTCCCGTGCATTATATTTAGATTGGCGAGTCCGTTCCTTTTCGGATCGTCTGTTCAGTGACCAGCAGTCTTCCTTTTTGTGTCCTGCTTTCTTGCAGTGGGAGCAATATTTCTCCACGGTATTTATTCCGTTGGGTTTTTCTGCTCTCTGGAGAGAATATCTATTGGCGTATTGGCTAGTGCGGCATTCTTGTCCAATATGGCCTAGCTTTCCGCATTTATGGCATTTAACTCCGACGCTTTGAGCTTGTCGGGTTTGCTCTTGACCGTTTTTGCTTTGGTCGGTATTATATTTCGAGCGCTGAGGAGGTCCTTTCAATTTCTCCTCTGGCGTGGCGCCCAAAATTGCCGCTGTGAGGTTAGCGTAATTTCGTGATCGTACGATAGTTTGAATGTCTTCTCGGAGTCCTAGCTGAAAATTTTTTAGCGCTAGTTCCTGTATCGTATCTAATATCGCTTTTCTTTGATCTGAGGAATGTCCACGGCCTTCGATCATAGACTAATAGAGTTCCATTGATAATTTGTCTACACGGAGTCCGTATTCTCTCGCGCTTTTGCCAGGCTTTTGCCGGAGCATATTAAATTTTCTTTGAATGTGCGTGGTGCTTTGCTTTGCTAAATAGCACATTTCTATTTCCTGTTTTAATTTGAGCAAAAGAGTGTTAATTTCGCGCAAAGTATGGCTTTTAACAACGATTTTTCTTCAGCGGGATTAATTTCGTTCATTGCATAGGTGCTTGCGTTTAGGAATTTTTGTACTTGATTGCGCGAAGTTCCGTCGATTTCCGGAATCATATCGCGAGCTTCCTTTAATTTAATGTAAATGTTGGAAACGTTAAGCTTTTCATTGGTTCTAGCGTAATAAGTTGGCAACGCTGTAACATTAATGCATGTAGATCGCGCTCGCGCAGGTTGACTGCTTCCGGTTGAGAATCGTGATAAATCGTCAGAGTCGCTTCTGTTAGTCCGAGCGTACGACACGTGCAACTGGCTTCTGTATTAGTATCCAATAAACGGTTCATTGTTCAATCATATTAATGTTTACTTCGCCTTACGGCTCCCACGAAACATTAACATAGTAGCAGAACGTGGTTGTCGTTGATTGCGAAGTAATCCGAGAATTTTCGCGTAATACGTGATTCGTTAATCGCGACGTGAGTTCGAGAGTTTTTCGTGCCACGTGGTTTTGGCGTGATCGTCTCCTATCGTGCTCGTGCGAGAGTGAGTTTCGTACGGAAGTAAGCATGGAAAGTATATCATACCAGGCGATCGAGAAACTGCGGGGAGCTGAAAATTGGAACATTTAGAAGTTCGCAGTACAAAACCTTTTACGCGGAATTGACGGCGCATACGAAGTGTGCGTGGGTGATATCGTAAAGCCAGGATATCTCGCTCTAGGAGCAACCGGCGAGCAGCAAGCCAACTATCAAGCTAAATTGAGAATATGGGACAAAGCTGATCGCGCTGCGTGACAGATAATTGTAAGGACACCCGAATCTAAAGTGATGGCATTGTTAGTGACCTGTGAACGTACGTGAGTGAAGTCCTGGGTGCCGAATATAATGACAAATCGTGGATTGTGGACACTGGTGCAACCGATCACATAACCAATGACAATACGTGGTTTACAACGTTTGAACACTTCGTGACTCCTGTAAAAATCAAAGTTGGTGATCAATCGACGATGGAAGCGCTAGGAAAAGGCACGATTAAATTTGAGGCAGCAGTCGACGGTCGATGGGTAAAAGGGTGCATGTATAATGTGCTCTATGCCCCAAGTGCACGGAAAAATTTGCTCGCTGTGACATCCGCGTTGGACAATGGTCTGACATTCCAATCATCGAAGACGGAGTGTAAGTTCGTAAAAGACGGTGTTGTAAAAGCGCGCGGTGCTCGAGTCGGACAGTTATTCAAAATGGTGATACGTGTGACAAGGCCAGAAGCTCCATGTAAAATCGAAGTGAACCTATCATCGAAAGACTCGTTGCAGATTTGACATGAGCGGTTAGGGCATCAAAATAAGCGCCATGTCTAACGGTTCTTGGCTCAGGCTGGAATCGAAGCAAAAGGCTGTGAAGAGTTCTGTAGTGCTTGTGTTGAAGGGAAGCAGCATCGCGATACCTTTAAGCTCAGACAGCAGCGCGCTACGGAACCTGGAAAGCTGATTCATGCTGACCTCTGTGGACCCATGGAGTGTAAATCACTCGGTGGAGCAAAGTACTTTGTGTGCTTTACATGTGATTACACGCGATATCGCATGGTCTACTTTTTAAAAGAAAAGTCAGAGACTGTAAGCAAGATTGAAGAGATGCTACGGATTATGAAAACTCAGCTCGGAAGGCCCGTCAAACTATTCCAGTGTGATGGTGGTCGTGAATTTCAAAACCAGGAAGTTCGTAAGCTTTTGAAAACGAATAGAATAGAGTTTATTGTCACCAACCCGTACACGCCTGAACGGGTGTGCCGAGAGGACAAACAGGACGGTGGTTGAGACAGCAAGGACCATGTTGCTAGCCAAGGACCTTCCGAAGTCACTTTGGGCAGAGGCGGTGAACACCGCCGTGTACGTGCTTAATCGCACAGGGCCAAGTTGCATCGAAGGAAAGACGCCGTACGAGCTACTCACGGGAAGATCGTCGAATCTGAAGACACTTCATGTATTTGGAACAGGATGTTATGTGCACGTACCTAAGGAGCAGCGGAAGAAGTGGGATGCCAAAGGACAGCGTGGGATCTTTGTGGGCTACTCAACCGAGATCGACGGATTTCGTGTGTGACTTAAAACAAGAAAAGTAGTTCGAAGTAGAAATGTAATATTCGAACCTGAGGGTGTCGATAAATCGCTGGCGTTGATTCCTGAGGAGGCTCAAGAAGAATTCCAACCCCTGGAGCGGACATCTGTCCAGAAGAGGTTAAGTCTGAAGGAGGTACTAGCAACTCAGTCGAGACACCAGAACGCACCTTACGAGATAGAGAAAAGTTGAAGCCTGCAGAAGAGGTTAAGTCTGAAAAGGGTACTAGCAGCTCAGTTGAGACACCAAGACGTACGTTACGAGATAGAGAGAAGTTGCACCCTTCTTCGCGATTTGAGGTACTACTGAGGTAGATGAACCGAAGAATTATAGTGAGGCCAACAGATCATCGGATAGACGTCTCTGGTGTAATGCGATGGAAGAGGAGATAAATTCATTGAAAGAAAACTGCACGTGGACTGCTTTGGTGAATCTACCCCCGGATCGCAAGCCTATCTCGAATCGTTGGGTCTATCGTATCAAACGAAAAGCAATGGTGATATTGATCGATTCAAAGCGCGCCTGGTTGTTCGTGATTTCAGTCAACGAGAGGGACTAGATTACAACAAAACCTTTAGATCAGTCCTGAGTATTGCAGCGAACGAGCAGTTGGAGATGGCGCAGTTTGACGTAAAAGCTGCCTTTCTCAACAGTACAATTGAAGAAGAGATATATATGATGCAGCCAGAGGAATTTGATGACGGCAGCGGTCGCGTGTGTAAACTTTTGAAGAGCCTGTATGGTTTGAAGCAGTCGCCAAGGCGCTGGAATGAGCGCTTTAAACAAGTTATGCTCGATTTCAAGTTAGAAGAGAGTACAGCAGATCCGTGTTTATTTTATCATTGCGGCAAAGAAAATAAACTTATTGTAGCAGTTTATGTAGACGATGGATTGGTTGTTGCAACGAAAAAGGCCAGGACCAAAGAATTTCTAAGAAAATTAGAAATGGAGTTCAAAATAACGTTTGGACCACTTGAATGCTTTTTGAATGTTCAAATCAAACAAGATGGTGATGGTTCGATCTCCATCAATCAGAAGGCATATGCTGAAGGAGTGATCAAGCGGTTCAATATGGAAGGAGCAAAGCCAGTGTCAACTCCGATTGAAAAAGGCTCACTAATAATAAAACAGTCGAGTGATAAATTGACAGAGGCTCCCTACAGAGAGGCAATAGTGTGCCTCTGTACTTGGCGGTGGCTACACGCCCAGATATCGCTTACGCTGTAAATTTTGTCTCTCAGTTCCTTGAGAAACCATTGGAACGACACTGGATGATGGTCAAGCGAATCTTAAGATATCTTCAGGGCACAACGGCATATTGGATCACGTACAGGTCGGACAAAGACATTCTCAGACTGACAGGATATAGCGATGCAGATTTTGCTAATGATCCAGATACTCGCAGATCAGTTAGTGGAATCCTCTTCAAGTACAACGGCGGAGTGATCACCTGGGCAAGCAGGCGAAGTGCAGCAAAGTGTAGCGTTCTCTACAATGGAGGCAGAGTATGTGGCCGCGAGTGAGGGTGCAAAAGAGGCTGTATGGCTAGGCAGATTGTTCAGTGAGATCGCACCGCTGCACAAAGAGCCTGTGATACTTATAGATAATGCCAGTGCAATAAAGCTTGCCAAAAACCCTAGTTTTCATAAGCGTTCTAAGCACATTGCGGTGCGTTATCATTTCGTGCGCGAGTGTTGAAACGGGTCAATTAATGGTAGAGTATATTCCAAGCGAAAAACAAGTAATTGATATCCTAACGAAACCGATTCCGCGTGTTCAGTATGAGAGACTGCGTGATCAGTTGGGATTAACTGAATAATTGACTTATAAAGTTATAAATTTGCGTTATAGTATACAATAGAGCATATTTTTTGTTATATTGCAACGAAGTATATTAGGTTTGCGTTATGTAAAAGTTGTGTACCATTATCTTTTCACTATTTTTTTTTGAAAAAACGTTATGTAGTTGAAAGTTAAGTATTAAGCCATTTGTGTTCTGTAGAAAAGAACAATGCAAAGTTTAAGGGGGAGTGTTGGAAACGTTAAGCTTTTCATTGGTTCTAGCGTAATAAGTTGGCAACGCTGTAACATTAATGCATGTAGATCGCGCTCGCGCAGGTTGACTGCTTCCGGTTGAGAATCGTGATGAATCGTCAGAGTCGCTTCTGTCTGTCCGAGCGTACGACACGTGCAATTGGCTTCTGTATTAGTATCCAATAAACGGTTCATTGTTCTATCATATTAATGTTTACTTCGCCTTACGGCTCCCACGAAACATTAACAGTAAGTTATATTTACGGGATCGTGCTGGTTTCTGATGTCTTCCAACGTTCGTCCGTAAGTTATGTCGAATGAGCCGTTACTAAAGGCACGGCGGACTCTGTTGTCGTCGCGCTCGAAATTCGCGGTCTCCAATCTCTGCAAACAATTTTGTATTGCGCGCATCTCGTCTAAAAATTCGCCGAGTATGGACTCCTGCATGCCTGGGCATTCTCGCGCCGGCTCCGGAACTTAAAGTGGGTTATTCGGGGAAGTCCGCTGGGTTCCCGATCTCAGGCGGTTTATCTCCGCGTCCACCTGTTCGGGCGTTACCGGTGTACGTGTATGCTTTCGCGAGATGTAGTAGCGCGCACCGCTCCTCTCCGGTGATCCATTTTTTCGCCCTGGGGCGTATAATTTTCTTCTCTCGGATCGAACACATCGCTGTCGTACGATGTCAGCGAAAATTCTCCTCTCTCGGAGTTTTTATCCGATATACTGGAACGTGCGTCACTAATTGTAAGGTCTAGTCGTAGTACGTCACTGTCGTTTTCGCTATTGTTCGCGTTATCGTTTTCGTTATTGGCGGTATCGCGAGGTCCGTTATTATTTCGGGGTAAAAAACTATCGTCTAAGAAAGCGAATTTGCGCTCCAGTACGACGTTGGGGTCTAATACCGGCGAGTCGTCATCCAAGTAGCCTAAACTACGTCGCACGTTTTCAGCGATGTCGCGAACGGCTATTTCAACGATGCGAACAGGGCCTATGGGACTGACTTTATTTGTCCTACGCACGGGTGCACTATCAGATCTGTGTAACCATGACGGATTGCGGGCAGGGCATTCTTGCATTTCACTGTCCGACATCTAAGTACTACAGGCTCGATTTCGCTTGGGAGGACGTGTCGCCGTCCTCTGACATTTACCGCTTTATCACTCCTTACAATTAAACGCGTTACAATTGTTTTTCGACTTACATTAGTAATCGCATGTTGCTCGTTATGGTTGTTGACCGTTGCTGCGTGGCTTGGCTACTGGGCTGGCGAGTCACCGTTGTGGTAGATCGGCTCCTTCTCCAGTGTCGTTGATAACACTTGTTAGCCGCTACCGGGTGCTTTCTTCCTCTGGAACGGGCCGTTACCGGGTGCTTCCTTTCTCTGGATCGGGCCGCTACCGGGTGTTTCCTTCCTCTGGAGCGGGCTGCTACCGGGTACTTCCGTCAGGGCTGGTATCACCACTTTCACTTATTTGCTCTTTTTTTTTAGGCGAATACTTGCGACGGGAACACACGCGACGGAAACGTTCTTCAATTGGCGAAATCCCACCGCTGCCACCAGTTGTTGTGCCGTAACCGGGAGTTTTGCTCAGGGCCGGCAAAGGATTCGGGAATTTTGGGTCGGAGAGTAAGCTCGTCACAATGTGTAGAACAATTAATTAAAATATATTTCCCTAGTACAATTTACTATAATAGTCCCCTTTATTCCAATCCCGATACTCGCGTAACTGAACGCGCTAATGTTTTATAATTAGAGTGATAGTACTTTATTAGACGCACGTTTCCGCTTTGGTGTTAACTGGCGACTGCCCGCCCGATCGTAGAATTTGGCGGTATTTATCATGTCCGCGTCGCGTGCCGTTGCTAACTCGGAAGCTCCCGAGGTAGCGCTAACCTTACGCGGTCAGTGCCTTGCGCTGAATTTTGCGTCAGCGTTTTTGGTTGTCCCGGAGTTGAACGCTCTTGGTTCTCGTGTCGGATTGTATCGGATGATCGATCGTCCGATGCAATCGTCAGTTTTTTCGGCGGAATGTTAGATTTTACTTTTGTCGCTAGGGTCGGATTTCTTATAGAAGACAACTTGGTGTTGCCAAGTGCATTAATTACTCCTTAATACGTTATGCGCTCACAACAGTTCATTATTGCAAGATGCAAAGGTAAGTAAAAGATTTGTTTTCTCATGATAATCGCATTCTCGTTTGATATGTCGGGATTATTTTTTATATGATGATCATTTAATATGCCTGTAATCTCTTATGTAAAATAATATGTCGCAGATAAATTACATACACCCCTTTCTCTACATTTTTTGCCCATATACATTGAGCTCGGGCTAGAGTATGGTGGAAGAATACAGGTGTGCTCATGCGCATATATTTCTAACAACAAATGAGAAATTGATGCCAGATACTTCCATCTTTCCGCGACAGTTGAATTCGGTGTCATTATGTCTTATTTAATTTAAAAAATGGCTGCATCTGGCATCTGCACAGAACCGTACGAAATTTGTTTTGAGTATGAGCACACCTGTGTTCTTGGCTAGAGCGCGGTCAGTATAACAAGAGAACGTCTTTGAGTACATATTCAGTATGGATTTTCTGCAAATCTTTTTCCCGAGAGAGCGGGTACGGTAGTGAAGTGTAATGAAGTGTAGTGAAATGCAATGTAGAGTTATTTTTAATGTTTTTTCTTTTTAGTAGATGTAGCCGCTGTGGATGCGCCATTCATTTATGGTTAAGATCGAGATAGAGGGGTGGTGAATGCGGATCCGCATTCCCCGCTCTTACGTAAGTAATATTATTTTTTTTTCCTTTGTGTGTTTGTGCGTGTATTATATATGTATTATTAAATTAAATAATTCTTAGTTGCGATGGTCGCAAATAGGAGCCCCATGTCCGCGACCCTCCAACAGATGCTTCATGCCGGCTCACACTTTGCGCGGACGCGGCGAACAGGGGGAACAGGGAGATTTTTCCAAGCTTTTAATGCCGCATCCGCCAAATTGTGTAGCTCCACTGGGGGACCCAGCCTGCGAAGAGCCTCCTCACGGACGATATATGCTTGCGCCCACGGTCTTACATACAGGTCTTGAAACGGAATCAAATTTCGAGGGTGGGGATGTCTCGCTTATTGTCCCCGGTTTTAGGACTTGGCATCGCCACTATGCGGCGCAGCCATCACAGCGCAGATGTAGCGCAATCAGCCAATCACAGCGTAGTTGCGGCAGTTCCTCTCGAGCTTCGTACGTGTTTATGACGTGTGTTTCTGTGCCACGTGTGTTTATCTTTATTCATCTATAATTGTTATTATGACAAAAGGGTGTATTGTACCACAATGTTGAACGGGCTATAAAAGTATGAAAAAAAAGTATTCAGTTTTTCAAGTTCCGTCAAGCATTGAAAAATTAAAAGAATGGCTAGCTGCAATTCCGGGCATTGCTCAGCTAAAGC
>NW_020216932.1:0-2435 GCF_003070985.1 Temnothorax curvispinosus | reverse complement strand
ACCAATAGATTTGCGCAGAGACATCTTCCGAAGTTAACACAGAGCGTGGTGGGCGAACTCCAGCCTCCTTGCCTTGGAGTATAACTGAAATACTTGGGTCTGCCCTTTGTTCCAGACGCCAGTCTATCGGACTTCCTTTAATTAACTCAATGCGAGCGATTTCTTTCTCCATAGTTGCAGAGTTTTTCCTCTCCACTTTGGCACAATACTCACAGCCGAATAATTCACATGACCGTCTCGACAGTCCGTCGGCATTCTTGTGAGAAAGTCCTTTCCTGTAGACAATAACAAATTGGTATTGCTGAAGTCTCTCCAACCAACGGGCCAACTGTCCATCTAAATCCCTGAAAGACATAAGCCAACGCAACAAAACATGATCCGTACGGATAAAAAATTCTCGTCCCAAAAGGTAATGCCGAAAGAACTTAATAGAATCTACAATCGCCAAGAGTTCACGACGAGTCACGCAATAATTCTGCTCGGCTTTATTAAGGACGCGACTAAAATATGCAATGATCCTCTCTTCTCCCTCCTGCTTCTGTGATAAAACCGCGCCAATTCCTATATTGGAAGCGTCTGTATTTAAGATAAACTCCCCCTCCCCCTTCGGAAAAGAAAGCACCGAAGGAGAGGACAACGTCCGCTTCAATTCATCAAAAGAGTTTTGATATTTTTCTTCCCAAATAAATTTTATCCGATTCCCCGTTAACTCATATAAAGGTTTAGCTATCGAAGAAAAACCTTTAATGAATTTCCGATAATAAGAACAAAATCCAAGAAAACTTCTCAATTGAGTTTTCGTGTGAGGAACCGGCCACCTCTCAACGGCAGCAACCTTCTCAGGGTCAGTAGAGATGCCTTCCGTCGAAATTACATGCCCCAAATATTTCACTTTTTTACTAAACAATACGCACTTCTTAGGATTTATTTTTAAATTCGTCTCTTGTAAACGTAGAAATACTTTTTCTAAATTAGCCAACATTTCTTCGAAAGTTTTTCCAAAAATTATTATATCATCTAAGTAAACCAAACAAATTTTAAAAAGTAAACCACGTAAAACTTTTTCCATTAGGCGTTCAAAAGTCGCCGGGGCGTTACATAATCCGAAAGGCATCACCGTAAACTGCCAAAGCCCCCTGCCGAATGAAAAAGCCGTTTTTTCCCTATCCTCAGTACGAATTTTAATCTGCCAATAACCACTTTTTAATTCCAAAGTACAGAACCAAACGTTACCTGCAAGTTAATCAAAAATATCGTCGATTCTGGGGAGGGGATATGAGTCTTTCCCAGTCAAAGCGTTTACAAAACGGTAATCCACGCAAAATCTTATTGTTCCGTCCTTTTTCCGTCTTAGTACAACAGGAGAAGTCCAAGGGCTATTTGATTCCTCAATTACTCCGCATGCCCTCATTTCCTCAATAACCTTATCCACCTCCCCTCTTATTTGAAAAGGAATCCGTCGAGGTACCTGTTTTTTGGGGAGAGAGCCTTGCACATTTATGACATGTTCGACAATATTACAATTTCCCGCAATAATATTGTCGGAAAACACATTATGAAATTTCCTAAGAAATTCAGTAAAAAGTTCCTTCTGAGATAGATCGAGATTCCGAGAATTATTATCGAAGAGTTCCCTTAAGGAGATAGGGACTTTATTAGGAACATTCTCTATTCGAGCCAATTGTATTTCCGGATTTGTGGATTGAAAAGCAAGATAAAAAATTTCCTCTAAATTTACTCTTTTCAGAAAATCTACGCCTAAAAGGCAATCGTCATTAATATCAGCAACAAGCAAAGGGAATTCAATTGAAAAACTATCTATTTCCACTCTAGCTTCAACTTCAAATTCTACTAAAACTTTCTCTCCAGTAGGATATCTCAAATTTATGTCCTCAACTCGAAACTTCCTCTTTCCTTCATCCACAAATTTCTTGTTCACAATTGAAACGTCGGAGCCCGTATCTACCTTAAAAGAACATTCCTTTCCGTTAATTTTTCCCTGATAACAGAAATAATTGAAACTCGGCTTAATTCTATTTTCTTCAAAAAACATTTTCTTTATTAATATTCAGAACAACATTTTTATCAGTAATAATCGGGGTATCGATAATTCGAGCCAAACCCACCCTGCAAAGTTTGACTAGATCGCGTTTTTTCCTTCCTCGGGGCATTCAGACCGGAAATGTCCGGTCTTGCCACAGGTCCAACATTCGCCGCGGCTGGCGCCAAATTTGCTGCCATGCCAATTTCCCTTCGGGCCCTTCCCCGCCTTCTCTTTCTCTTTCTCTACACTTTTCTTTTCTTCAGCGCGTTTTTTATTATCACCCGCATGTTCGACTCCCTTTTTCGCAAAATTTCTATTAAAATTCTCTCTATAATTGTCTCCCTGAATGATTCTAAGTGCTTTAGCTCTTTCGACGGCTGCATTCAGAGAG
>NW_020216931.1:151-8791 GCF_003070985.1 Temnothorax curvispinosus | reverse complement strand
TTAGCTAGGGAGCGGTCATTTAGGTATGTTTGGGTGAGGCATGGACGGATCTGCGTGAGACAGTCTGACGGTTCGCCTATTATCTACATTGATTCTAGTGCAGATCTGACTCGCCTTGATTGACCGTGCCGGACACATTCGCAGAAGCGATCAAGTCGTAACGAATCTAAATTTCGAGTTGCGCAGTTCAATGCTAACTCCCTTCGTGGTCACATTGAGCTTGTCAGGCTTCACTTCGAGTCTAACCCGTATCACATTGTCTCAATTTCCGAAACTTGGCTTCATGGGGGTATTTCAGATGAGCTTGTGGCCTTAGATGGCTATTTTTTGATTCGCCACGATCGGGTTGGACGTATGGGTGGGAGCGTAGCCTGCTACATCCATCACTCACTCAAGGCTAGGCTGATTGCGACCTCTGCTGCAACTCATATTAATGCCCCTGAATTTCTTATGATCGAGATTCGACTGCCATGTAATGAAACTGTCTTATTTGCGTCAGTATACAAAAGACCAAAGGGATTTCTCCTTCATGATTTTGCTCAAGCACTTACTAATGTCTCACATCTCTATAAGAACATCATCATAGGTGGCGATCTAAATTGTAACCTACTGACAAATAGTTTTGAAGCTAACTTCCTGCGTGATCTCATGTCTGGTCTATCCATGAGTATTATTCAATCCGACGCCACTTATCATACGGCTACCTCTGACTCATGGCTAGATGTCCTAGCGGTGGATGATTGTGAGAAAGTCCTTAGATTTTACAAATCCGAATGCCCGTTCATTGCGGGACACGATCTAATTGAACTGTCGCTTTCACTGGGCACGAAGTTAGTCGCAGAGCGTACCATGGTAAGGCGCTGTTATCGAGCTATTGATGCTGATGAATTCCTTGATCATCTTCAGTCCTTAATTGAGAGTCCTGAGGTTTTGGCTTGTGTTAGTGCTGCCTCTGATTGCGGTAATGTTCGTTGCGACCAATCGTCTGCGTCTCTAGTTGATAGATTCTGCTCTGTACTGTCTGAGACTGTTCTCAATACTCTTGATGTGGTTGCACCAGAGCGTGTTTTTATCATTAAAAAGCCCCCTGTGCGGTGGCTTACAAGCGATCTTAAGTTCAGAATTCGCATTCGCAACCAGGTTTACAAGCGTGCTAAACGTTCAAACAGCATACTTGGTTATTTCTTATACAGACAATTTCGTAACCAGCTCAACTTGGATATTAAACGTGCCAAAAGTGAGTTTCAATTTAACTCTCTTAAAACCATCACCGACCCTGCAAAATTGTGGAGAGAGTTGGCACGTCTGGGTCTTGTGAAGTCTTCTTTAGTATCTCCTCTACATTATTTCACATCTAGTCAATTGAATGCACACTACGTCTCTGTTTCTGATGCTCATTCGCCTTGCTTATATGAGGACTTTATTTCTGCTATTGCTCGTGTCACTTGTCCATCCGAACGTCCTGAGTTTGCTTTTTCTGCGATTACGCCTCTCACGATCTTTCAACTTATTTCTGCGAGACCACTTCATTCCTATGCAACAGGTGTGGATGGTATTCCTCTCTACATATTGCGGTTGGCGTGGCCTGCAATTTCGTCTTGTTTAACTGCTCTTTTTAATTACTCCTTAGAACAGTCATCCTTTCCGTCTCAGTGGAAGAGAGCGCTCATTTGCCCTCTCTCGAAGACTCGCATTCCCTCATCCCCATCTGACACGAGACCGATTGCAAACTTGCCTGAGTTGTCTAAAATACTTGAACGTATTGTTGCCTCACAGATTGCTGACTATTTAACTAAGCATAATCTTATCAATACGAGACAGTCAGTTTTTCGTCCGTATCATAACATTCAGTCTGCGCTTTTGCGTGTGTGTGACGATATAAAGAAAGCGATTGACTCTGGACTTGTTACAATCATGATCCTTTTCGATTTCAGCAAGGCGTTTGACACAGTACCACATCTCAGACTTCTGATTAAACTCAAAGAATTGGGTTTTTCTGACCCCACTCTTATCTGGCTTTTCTCATACCTTACCGGTCGCTCTCAGGCTGTCGCTGATGATGAGGGTAACCTTTCCTCTTGGCTTTTTACTCTGTGTGGTGTTCCGCAGGGCTCTGTCCTCGGTCCACCTTTGTTCACTCTTTACATTAATGACATTGGTACAGTCTTGATATATTCCGATTACATGATATTTGCTGACGATGTTCAAATTTATCGTTCATGTGCTCTTTCTGATCTCCTCCACAACCTTAACTTAATCTCCAAAAATGCAAACGCTATTTTCGACTATGCAAATGTCAATGGTTTGAAACTGAACCCTGCAAAATCCGAAGTCATTATTTTTGGCAGTGGAATAAATATCAACAATATTGATCTGAATGCATTACCACCTATTATTGTTAACCACACGCCTTTGCCATATGTAAGTGAGGTGAGAAACCTTGGAGTTTGTTTCGAATCGAATCTCTCTTGGAATATAAAGCATGTCTCGCATGTCTCGCAGAGAGTTCATCATGCGTTGTATAAATTGAAATTCAGTAAGAATTCTCTTTCCACCGAACTTAGAATCAAGCTGGTAACATCTCTGGTATTACCCCACTTGGACTACTGCTGCCTTGTCTATCATGGCTTGAGCAAGGAACTTAATCTGAAGTTACAGAGACTTGTAAACTGCTGTATCCGATTTATCTTTAATTTGCGGAAAGACGAGCATATAACGCAATATCGACGACGCCTAGGGTGGTTGTCCGTAGAAAATAGAAGATTGTATTTTCTTGGCTGTCAAATGTATCGTATCATCTACATGGACTCGCCAGCATATCTGAGTGAACTTTTTACCCCACTTAGCCCATCGCTCAGAAGATCCACTCGAATTGCAAATTGTTCTTCGCAAACCTTCCATATCCCAGCTTTCCGAACGGAAATATATAGAAATTCCTTTCTGATATCGGCTATCTATTTTTGGCACTCTCTCCCGGACAATATTACATCAGCAACTACTATTGCAGCTTTTAAGAATCTCCTCCGATCCTACCTGCTGTCATCCGAATTCTCAGACTAAGTTCCTTGATATTTTAGCGTGTAGTTGTGTATAGAGTACTCGTAGTATTCTCTTCTCCTAGTATTACCTGCGTTCGATTTAGTTGCATTGTGTTTTTTTATTTTGTTTGCTTGTAGATTATGTGCTTTTCTAGTATTAAGTTGCGTTTAGATTTAAGTTGCGCGTGTCACTGTATTTTTATTTTTATTTTTTATTTTTTACTTTTTATTTTGTATATTACTATATTTTGCTATCTTTGCCCTTTAGCTATGCTTGGGCATAAATATACTCATCAATCAATCAATCAATCAATCAATCAATCAATCAATCTCTCTCTCTCTCTCTCTCTCTCTCTCTCTCTCTCTCGCGTGCATGTCTGTTGTGTTGCTCCTGCTTTGAATCGACATATCTCTGCCGTAAGCTGCCTTTGGGCTCCTTTGTTACAGGACGTCGACCCCTGTTGAGCATGTGCCGACTACCTGACCTGCTCTTTCTACACTTTATTTCCGAAGTGTGCATGCCGTTGGAGTGGTACTTTTGGCGATCTACGTGAGTTCGATCATCCTGTTGGCTGACCTGTGCGGGTAATGCCGTTGTGATTCCATTGGCTAACTACTATACTTACGTGCGATCGATTGATCGATTTCTGAACTGCGCGTGTTATGGCTGGTAGTGTTGCTGTGATCTGATTGGCTGACCTGCGTGCGATTGATCGATCTCGAGCGTTGACATTACTGTCAGGTCGGCAAAGTGTACGCGGAGTGTCTGCACGCGCTCATCTGGGCTCTCATCTGATTGACTCTTGCGGTGTTGCTTGCATCTTGATGAACTTTGTATATATAGTTTTTGCGTGTATATATAGTTTTTGCGTGTGTTTTCGTGTTGGGGTCAGTTAAGCTAAGCACACATGCAGCCTACGTGTTGCAAATGTAAGAAATCAATAGCGAACAGGTCGATTGAGTGCAGCGGGTGCAGTAGGGTGTTTCATCCTGGGTGTATTAGGGCGTATTCAGTGTCAAGGTACGCTGAATCGTGTTGTGTATCTCTTTTATCGTCATTGGCTTTACCCCCTCTTACACCAACAACTGATAATACCGCACTTTCTTTCGAGTTTGATAATATGGCCTCTTTAACTGACTCTTTAACTGACTCGCGTACTCAGTCGACCTCATCAGCCCCATTGCCTGCGACAGATGAGCTTTTGTTAAGTCTGATCGAGCAGATGAAGCAGTCTGACTCTAAGATCTCTGCGTTCATCGACAATCAGCAGAGAATCAATGATGACATTACAAGGTCCGATCTTAGAATTTCAGCCTTCATTGAGAGTCAGCAACGTACAAACGATGTAATTAATAGTAAGCTCAATCAGATTAATAGCTTATCCGAAACCGTAGCTAGTAATACTCAGCGCATTTCCTCGTTGGAACTGGAGAACGCGGCTCTTAAGAGGGAACTACAGGATTTGAAAGCAACTCACTTAGGTCGGCGGGATTGCAACGATAACGAGATCATCGTGTCTGGGCTGCCGGAACCGCTCTCTGTTGCTCCGTCGGTGGCTGCTCTGAATATGCTTGCGGTGCTTGACGCTTCTAGCATCTCACCTCATGTTCTTAATGTGAGAGCCGTTCGCAAGTCTCCCCCTGGTTCTTCGTCTTCTCAAACTAATGCCGCAACTGGTAACTCACTAATCATTACTGTAACCTCTAGTACTGTTCGTGATCTGATTATCTCGAAAAAGCGAACCAAAGGCACAATCAGGCAGGGTGAGATTTGTGGTAACGACTCAAAAAGTTTTGTATATATTAATGAGATGCTCTCTAAGGACAGCTACGAATTGCTGCAACAAACTAAACGCGTCGCTAAGGAGCGGTCATATCGTTATGTATGGGTAAAGGGGGGTCGCATTCATGTTAGACATTCCGATGGCAAGCCTGTTATTCGGATCAATTCCCACGCAGATCTTGATAAGCTTGTCTGACTCACCCATGCTAATCGCTCATCGTCTTCCGTTATGCATTGTCGCCCTGTTTCTAGGTCAACTGAATTTCTAGTAGCTCAATTTAATGCGAATTCTTTGCGTGGTCATATTGAATTCATCCGACTACACCTTATGACCAAATCTTACCATGTTATTTCCGTATCTGAAACTTGGCTTCATGCAGATATCTCCGACAATTTGGTTGCCTTAGATAATTATTTTTTGTTGCGGCATGACAGAGTGGGACGGATGGGCGGGGGGGTAGCATGTTATGTTAACAAGTCACTTCAAGTCAAAATTCTAGCTACCTCTAGCAATCTTCATATTAATTCACCTGAGTACATGCTCATCGAACTACGTTTCCCAGATGGTCAATCAGTGTTATTTGCGTCCATCTACAGAAGACCTAAAGGCCTCTTCTTGCATGACTTTGTTGAGTCTCTAGCTGGATTCTCACATCTTTACAAAAATATAGTCATAGGGGGAGACCTAAATTGTAATTTATCCTCTGATTGCTATGAAGCGAATTATCTGCGTGCGCTTATGTCAAGTCTATCTTTGCATATTATCAACTCTGAACCTACCTATCATACGGCTACCTCAGATTCATGGCTAGATGTTTTGGCTGTGGATGATGCAGACAAAGTTTCATCATTCACGAAATCTTCGTGCCCGTTCATTGCTGGTCACGATATTTTGGAATTGTCTTTATCAATTAATGTTAGTCTTGTATCTCAACGCTCCATGTCTCGACGAAACTTCAAAGACATTGATGCTTCTGAATTTGTTGAACATCTTAGATCTATTGCTGATGTGGTTCAGGCTGAGACTGGCGAGCTGTCTGACACTAATGTTGACGGTTTCTGCAGCGTGCTGTCTCGCAATTTGTTGCAGACTCTTGATGTGTTTGCTCCCTTGAGGGCATTCGTGGTCAGAAGGCCTCCAGCACGATGGCTTACGTCGGAATTGGTGGCTCGTATGCGTGTCCGCAATCAGTTATACAGACAGGCTAAACGTTCCCGCTCTCTATTGGGTTACGCGACCTATAGACTTTTCCGTAACCAGCTGAATGCGGATATCAAGCGTGCTAAGAGTGATTTTCATTACAACTCACTCATCAATATTACTGATCCGGCTAAATTATGGCGGGAATTGGCTCGGCTGGGACTTGCGAAATCGACTCTTATTTCTCCGTTGCATTTTTTTACGTCTAATCAGCTTAACCTATACTATGCTTCGGTTTCTAATGCCCAGCCTCCTTGCATGTATTCTGATTATATCTCGGCCATTGCTCTAGTAAGCCCTCCTGTTAATAGGCCTGAATTCGTTTTCTCTTCTGTCTCACCTCGCTCTGTTTTTGAGGCTATTTCTGAGAAGCCTCTTCATTCATATGCATCTGGTGCCGATGGTATTCCTTTGTATGTTTTGCGTATTGCTTGGCCAATTATCTCGTCATGTTTGACGTCTTTGCTGAATCGATCTCTACATTCTTCTGTGTTTCCGTCTGAGTGGAAGAGAGCTTATATTCGTCCGCTCTCAAAAATTCGAACACCTCTTTCTCCGTCTGACACTAGACCGATTGCTAACTTGCCAGAACTGTCTAAAGTATTCGAGAAGATTGTGGCTGCACAAATACTTGACTATTTACACGAGCATGACATCCTCAATCCCAGACAGTCTGCGTATCGCTCGAGTTATAATACTCAGTCAGCTCTTCTACGTGTTTGCAACGACATCAAGCAGGGAATTGATGAAGGTTTAATCACTATTATGATTCTCTTTGATTTCAGCAAGGCGTTTGACACTGTTCCCCACTTACTGCTACTTATCAAGCTTAAAGAAATTGGCTTTTCTGTTGCATTCCTAAACTGGATATTCTCGTATTTAACTGGCCGTTCTCAAGCGGTTATTGACGATGCTGGGAACCTCTCTGATTGGGTATTTACCTCATCTGGAGTTCCGCAAGGTTCCGTACTTGGCCCTCTCTTGTTTATATTATTCATCAATGACATATGTAAAATTTTGCGTTATGTGCTTCACATGATATTTGCTGACGACATTCAAATTTATCTTTCATGCTCACCTGCCAACATTTTACATGCCTTGGAACTAATTTCGAGAGATGCCAACGCCATTTTTAACTATGCCAACTCCAACGGTCTCAAACTCAATCCTGCAAAATCAAAGGTCATCATATTTGGCAGTCAAGCGTATGTAAATTGCATCGATCTTGGCAGTATACCGCTTATTGTCGTAAACAACACGCCTTTACCTTATGTGAGTGAGGTACGGAACTTAGGTGTCATCCTCACGTCCAATTTATCCTGGACGAATCATATCTCGTTGGTTTCGCAGAGAGTCCATCATGCTTTATACAATCTGATATACAATAAAAACTCTTTCCACCAATCTCAGGATCAAGCTCGTAACAACCTTGATCATACCGCATATTGATTACTGTTGCCTTGTATACCATGGTCTGACCAAGGAACTGAACACCAAGTTGCAGAGACTTGTCAATTGTTGTATTCGGTTTATTTACGACCTTAAGCGAGATGAACACATTACTCCATATCGACGTAGGTTGAATTGGCTTTCCGTTGAAAATAGACGGTACTACTTTCTTGGATGCCAGATTTATCGTATCCTGCACTTGAGCTCACCATCATACCTGCGTGAACTTTTTACTCCGCCTGATCCTACTCTTAGGAAGTCTGACCGACTTGCTTCATCTTCTACTCAAACTTTTCATATTCCCGCTCATAGAACAGTCGCCTATAGATCCTCTTTCCAGCTTTCCTCCATTTACTTCTGGCATTCTCTTCCTAACTCAGTTACCTCTGCATCGTCTTTTGCATCATTTAAAAGCCTACTTCGCATGTTCTTGCTTTCATCTGAATCGGACGTATAAGTCTTGTGTTCTTTCCTCTTTTTTCTTCATTGTTCTGTGCACTCCCTATTTTTGTATTATATTGCGTTACCCTATTAGGTTTTAAGTTGCGCTAGTCCCTAAGTTGCGTTAGCTATAAGTTTGTTTTAGTATTATATTACTTTGTCTGAGAGTGAGCATATGCTGTTGTAATCAGACATTGTTGTCTTTTTTGCCCCTTAGCCATTGCTCGGGCATAATTAAACGTATCAATCAATCAATCAATCAATCTCTCTCTCTCTCTCTCTCTCTCTCTCTCTCTCTCTCTCTCTGTAGATAAAGAATCATATAGCAATTGTGTAAATTAGTTTCGAATCAACTATCCATCATAGAGATCAGTTTTTCATGATTAGAAACGAAACTAATATTTCGTTTGTTGTCAGCATTTAAGTATTATGCATGTCTCGAAAATCAACGATATTTTTCCGTCGTATTGTAGAAGTCGATTAAATGTACTTTATCGAATAACACTCGAATACATTTTTATCGTTTATACGATATATGATTGTTACGATCGTTTTTTTTTTTTTAATCTACTTCCAGAATCTTTTTTACATTGTCTATTATTAGACAACGAACGTTTATAAGATAAAGTACATTTAAAATTTAATGAGCAATGAAATTCAAAATATCTAACGCGAATTTCAATTACATTTGGAGTAATTTTATAAGAGAGTCGTGTTTTTTCCTAAAC
>NW_020216930.1:806-2948 GCF_003070985.1 Temnothorax curvispinosus | reverse complement strand
ACCACCCCCCTCTCTGCCCTCTCTATCCACCCGTAACAAATAATATCTAGGGATACGCACTAAGTCATCTGAAATATGTGAGTGAAGCCAGGTCTCAGAAATAGAAATAACGTGAAAAAAATTGGACGCAAAGAAGGCCTGGATTGACTCGAGATGGGCAGGAAGAGAGCTGGCATTGAAACAAGCAACCCTGATATGATCACACGAAGTAGGGGGAACGACATCCGCTATAGCAGGTCATTAAAGTCCGGCAAGATCAGCTTCCGAGGCTATCAAAATTGGAGGCAGACCATTGTCCTTACGGACAAAAATTCGTCCGTCTCTACTCCAGACATGCTTGAAGGACAATTGCTTGGCCCTGGCCCGCGCTTGACACAATAGTTTATAAGTATGGGTCGGAAGCAACTCGTTGACATGTATATTGCCGGGAATGCTAGTTGAGAAAACGTCACTCACACAGTTAAGGTGCGTTGGACGCTCACGCGCTGTAAGCGCTTATGAGCGTTCTTCTTCTTTTTCTTCTTTTTTCTGCCCCGAATGGATTTCCGGTTCCACAGGAACCGTAGTACCACGCTTTATAACAAGAAATCTGGGGGACTATCCGGGGGAATAGTCGCCCTCTTGCGTCTTTCATCAGATACTCCTCCTCCACATGTCGATAAAGAAGAGAGCCAAGCTCCGTATCAATCAGTTATAAATTGAACTTACAATCATTCAAAAAATTAATAATCACCTTTAAGATATTCCTGTTAAGGTTGTTAAATAAATATACGACAGAAAAAGGTGCCAAACGTTTGAGTTTAAATAGATTATTGATGAATTCATTTCTTTCTTTGCTGTATAGCTCGCATGACCAGAACAAATGATCAACGTCTTGGTAAACAAGAGCCACAGGGGCACGCAGGAGAATCACATAATCCGAATTTAAATTTAGTCGCATTAGAGGCGTATCCGACAATGATACGGGAAATAATACCTAGCCAACGTCTTTCGATATTAAATTTAGTTAGGTTGTAGCCGGGCCGAGGAGTGATACCCCCTTTATGTTCAAAAGGTGTGTCTCCGACACGGTCGCCACTCGATTTTTACCCAACAAACCGCGAAAGGATTATTTCGAATATTATAAATTTCCCAACCTTAATTGTATATACATTATGAGCTATATGCTCGCTCCGCGTGACATCGCCCTCAAACGCTCCCCCACGGTTGTCGCGTCTCTTTTTGCTGCCTGTACGATGCGCCTTTGCGCTCGCACCGTCTCAGGACTGGCACGGTCGTCGTCAATCTCCGCCGTTGTCACTGGCTTTGCGCCCCTTCTTCCCCTTTTCGCATTTTACCAAGAGGTGCGGCAGGATCAGGTCCTCCGTAATCGTGGGTCGCTTCTTCGCCGCATCTTTGGTCGTCACAATTGCAGCCGCGTCGCTGCTGATGACACCTGAGAGCATCACCAAGTCATAGGCCAGGTAAATCGTTATTCTATCTCCTTTCGATTTCACGTCGATTCATCGAATAGATTACATCAATTCAATACGATTTTTTCAGGTTGATACCACGCACTCAAGCAATAGTACAAACGCTGCAGTCGCAGGGAGTCGTGTCCAAATACAAACTGCTAGAAATCTGGGGGTTGGATGAAAAATGTGAGATTTTAATTTATAAAATAATATTTAGATATTATCATAGAGTAGACTTCTATACAATACTAAACCGCTGACAGGCATCTCGGCCGTGATGCTTGCCGCTATGTTGATTTTAGTCAAGATATGCTATACTACAGATTCTATACAAGTGGTTTTATACAAGATTTCTATACAATAGTCTGGCATATACAGAATGTCCAAAAGAAAGGGTTTAATACTACAGGAGTAGTGGTTCGATTTCGGCATTCAAGTGCGCTACACGTTGAAGGCATGACTTACAAACTTGTTGATAACATGTACCAATATTTAACACAAAAACATTCGCCTGCTTCGTTATGTACTGTAATAACGAATGCAGATAAACGCACATCATGAGCAACTGAACATCCGATAGTGACTATTGTTAATTCAATATGGCCGCACCCTTCACTAACACTTGCACCTCGCACTCGCATCAGCTTTTCGGCAGTGCGTCCATAGATGTTAATGGTCTAGTATAAAA
>NW_020216929.1:0-5990 GCF_003070985.1 Temnothorax curvispinosus | reverse complement strand
GTTAACGGAATAAAAATAAATGTCAGTTTGGTCAATAATATAACCTGCGTAAAAATAATATTGTTTGAGATTGCGTTATGTCACACCGCTCAATGAGATGCAGATTGCGTAATTCGCTTGGGAGTGCGCTCAAGATTGGCATCACGTCGTGTTGCGATGCCTTTACTTGTAGATGTGCGTCTTGTGATTGTGATTTTCGATGCATTCATTTAAGAGAGAAATCATTCTTTATCAGCACATCTGAGAGAATTTATCTATCTTTATGTATCAAAGAATTATAATTGATAAAAAAAAGTAAATAATTTTAGATGAAGGAGCGTATCTAATGACGCTATAAATTTCGATAAAGACACGGAAATATATATTATTTTATTATGCGATATTTTATTTTATTTGCACGAGAATCTGTTCTGACCTAACGCCACGTTCGCCGTTTGATTAGCAGTCGAATCGATAGCGACTCCGTCATTATGAAAAAACGTTCGTCGTGTTATCGAAGCACTCCCGCTCTAAACACACACTAAAAGCGATAACATCGTGACGCGTAATCTACTCGAAGAAGGTAAATCGGCTTCGTCTCGATCGATACACAGCTATCATGATTCTCGCGTCTGCTTATCGAGGCGCGTTTTCAGCCGGCGTGTATGAAGACATTTGCTCTAAGTACATGTGATTCGCAGGTGCGCGCGTGGGATCGAGGCGTGAATTGCGAGAAAGCAGACGTGTTTCTCGATTTGATTCGCTGGAGGCGAATTCTTTTTCCATTTATACACGTGGACGCGCGCATTTACTTCCGAGTATAATACCAAAGAGCCTAGAAATATAACGTGTAATATGTTTTTGTTTAGAGCTCAAGATAATATAGATAGGTATATCTTTAAAATACAAATTGTTATAATGCATTATACGTATATAATAATATGTTATGTGTATATAATAATATTTACGTGAGAGGTCATTTGTTCGCGTTTTAATAGTAATTTATTTTTGCAAACGCTTCTTTTTCGATCCCGAGTCAAAAAATAGACCCTCCGTAACGCCCGAGATCGCGATCGCACTCTCCTTGAACGGAATGAACGGAGGGTCACGTAATAAAGCATTTGTTTATGTCGCCGAGCCTCCGTTCACTTCTCAAATGGCAGTTTTTACCCATTTAACGTCTACGGAGGTTACGCGAAGTCTGGCGACTCTCCGTTCACCCTCCCTACAATTCGCAGATTCGACGTCGCATGGCTGGATAAAACCTCGAAATACCCTCCCTAGACTCTCAGCACGTTTTTGCTAAAACCTCGATAGAGCCTCCGTACACTCTATTCCTGTAAGCCTCCGTGTACCCTCTGTAGAACCTATTCTCAAAGGTCACCGAGAACCCTTCTTAGACCCTAACATTTTGTAGATATTAATTTCCCAGGTATCAAGATGACGTTTAAAGACGTCGTCATTTGACATCACTCTGCTACCTGGGTATCCTCACCTCGTGGCTGCGATATAGATATAAAAGGCTCGAATAATCGCGTACTAATAATAATGATTCATTGTTGTTGAAATTCAGTATTCGAGAAGTACTTATAGCCTGCGTTCGTTTATTCACACATAAAGAATAAACGAACGCAAGCTATAAGTACTTATCGAATACTAAATTTCAACAACAATGAATCATTATTAGTACGCGATTATTCGAGCCTTTTATATCTATATCGCAGCCTCGAGGTGAGGATACCCAGGTAGCAAAGTGATGTCAAATGACGACGTCTTTAAACGTCATCTTGCTACCTGGGAGATTAATATCTACAAAATGTTAGGGTCTAAGAAGGGTTCTCGGTGACCTCCGAGAATAGGTTTCATACATCGCAAATATATGACAAAGAAGGGAAATATAAATTAATGAGGCGTATAAATAAATAAGACTGGTGATAAATATAAGATACATTCAATAATGTATTTGAACGAAAATATAATTAATATAACTATAATATATATTATATATAACTATATTAATATAAGTATAATTAAATAAGTATAATAAGTATAATCATCATATTGAGAAATTGAGCTTTCGCGGGTAAGTCACAAGTCCCAGCAAGAATAATGCCTCTTACAGTTATAACATTTTGCCCTGGCAGAGTAATAATTTGTCCTCGAAAAAGTGTCTCAAACTTTGGTCGAAACTTGTACATGAAATGATTCGCGGATGGTTTGTTACTGCCAAACCATAAGCCTACAAGAAGGGTATTTCCTCTTTTCATTCGAAGTTTGTAAGGAAGCTCATTGATAGTTAAGTATACAGGCCACATGCTTATGTGGGACGACTTGAAAACTGGAATTCCGTCTGTATACCATGAAAACGATATATTATTCGGATTGGATAAAAATCCGTTCTGAACGTACTGTTGATACAAACTTACATCGTAAATATCCCGAAATGAGTTGGGCCGTAGCCCTCCTTTCGTTAAAACATCAACGCGAGCTGCTTTATAAATGCCTTTTCTATAAAGTAGGAAATGCCCTTATTCGCTTGACACGTTTCGCAAATCGAGTTTTTTTGTTGCGAGTGATGAAAGTAAACACGCTAGCAATCATTAAATCATTTTTTCATTACCTTTATCACTGGACTTTATCACTGGGGCGAAATTACGAAGAATAAGTTTCAATGCCGCGCAAGCTGCAGTTATATACATCTCATATTTACTCTGAAAGAGATCGCTGATGGAACCCAATAAGAAATTGCACAGGTCCAAGTTCCACATCGCTGGTTTTAACGTGAGAATACCCAGAAGATCCACGATGACCGTCAGGTCGTTCATTGCGACTGCAGATTCCACCGTGGCCTTAAGATCTTTATTGTGCCAGAGAGAATATATTATTTGTAATGAGCGGTGCCGACTCTTAAGTACCGTATAATAGTACAATTATTGTATTTGGCAAATTAAATAATTTTTTAAAGTATCACTACTATATATAAAATAAGTTATATGTGATTGTTATTATATATATATGTATATTTTTTATTATATATATAATTTTTTTGTTATTATACATATATATAAAACTGTATATAATTCTAATTTATACGAGACAATTAAATACAAAGAAAAAGGTGATATAAAAATTAATTCTTAATTATATTGTCATTGCTATTCAATCATAACTTATTGACAACATATGGCATATAATTGTATTAACGTGATATTTGTTACAATTATAATAATAAAGAAGTAGTACAATTCTTACGCAATATTAGCCGTCGTTTGATTATCTGTCGCTCCTGGCTTAGGGTGAGTCTCGGCATCCTTTTTTGGAATTTTCAGAATTTTCTCAGCTTGATTGCGAGCCTTCCTTTTATTATACGCAGCTTTATTGATATTATCAATAAATTTTTCTTCCGTAATCTTACCACCGTTCCAGTCACATGCCCAGTCTAAAATTATAAATAATAGCGTGGTAGGGAATGGCAAATTATAATATATACAACACACACACACACACACACACATGTATATATATACAAGATGTAACAGTATTTTCTCAAAAAATGTTCCATAAAAAAGTTGTAGGATATAGAGAGAGACAAAAATGGTAAAATCAATTTTTGAAAAAATCTATTTTTCGAAGTCACATAAAGTTGTCGCCATTTTTTTTAATTAAATCATAATTTTTCTTACACAATATAATTTCTCTAGTTATTCTGCATATAAAAGCATTTAAATAAAGTTATCAAAAAATCAGTAGTTTACGAGATATTTTATATTTCTTTATATTTATATTTATTGTTAAAATATGCCAGAAAAAAGTATAAAATATCTCGTAAAGTAGATGTTAACCCTAATCCCTCCAACGTTTTTTGCGGCACTTAATTTCTCCAACCATGCACTTTCGAGTCTTACGCGTTTTTCAGTATGTTAATGCTAGCTTTGAAAAATTCCCCAAAAATTATTATAGTTTTATACCTTCGACTAAAAATCAATGTAAAGAAAATTTGAAAATCATTTATTTAAATATTTTTTTACAACAATTATATGTTGGAGGGATTAGGGTTAATTTTTTGGTAATTTTTTCTTAACACTTTTATATGCAGAATAACTGGAGAAATTATATCATGTAAGAAAAATCATATAATTTTATTTAAAAGAAATGGCAATAAATTTCATGTGATCTTGAAAAATTGATTTTACCATTATTTATCCCCCTTTTATCGTTGAAAAACCCTACTTTTATCGTTGAAAATAAGCATTTTTTATAACATATATGTGCACAAAAGATACTCACAGTAAAGAGCTTTATAAAACTGGGCATCGATACCCGGGCGTCCATCTTTTTTGCTGCCTTTTGCACAAAATAAAGCTAAATTCTTCCCATATACCTCGATCAGTGCATGCCGCACGAGGAGAGGCCAGTGATTGACGCGCTCTGATGTTTGTTGGTCCAAAACTTTGGATTTATCCATAATATTCGCTTTGATGCTTTCATAAAAATAAAAGTTCGTTCCAGGATATATTTCTACCTAAAAATGCGCTCAAATTACATCATCTCATAATAACATATACAAGACAATAGCAAAAATCAATATTTATCAAACAATTTACCTTGCCTTTGCCGGGAGATTTGTAGAAATCGGAAATCTGCAACAAAAAAATGTTGGCAAACAATTGTATTTTCACATAATCTCAAAGTTTCTATCTTACCGTAACAAAATTATTAATCGACTCAACTGGCCACGATGTATATCTCTTCCAACTCAGTAACTGCGCGCCGAATGGGTTTTCCGAACTTTAAAATACAATTTTATTTCTCGTTAGATAGTAAAATCATTAAATTCAAAATCAAATTATTACAAAGAAATTATTGTAAAAAATATCACCTCAGCCGGAATTCGAACCTGGAACCCCCAACAATTTGTGCAGGTGTCCTAACCAATTATGATAATGTGATTTCAATTTTAATAATTTCACTATTTAACAAGGAATAAAACTGTGTTTTAAAGTTTGGAAAACCTATTCGGTGCGTAGTTACTGAGTTGGAGATGTACATCATGACCAGTGAGTCGATTAATAATTACGTTATGGTTAATTATTTACTGGCAAAATAAAAGTACTTCTAATGTATTTTCTATCTTATATTGTGTTTTTATTTAAAAAAACAACATTACCTTGAAAGAAGATTCCTTTGAAGCTTCAAAATTTTCAGGTATATACGTCGACTTCATCGCAGTAACCACGTTCTCAAAGAATCTGATGTTTGTTTCAGTTACTGAAAAAAGAAAACATGGTTAATAATAAGATTATGTACTTTTTTAAATAGAGCAGAAATTAGTAACTGCAATGACTGAAAAAAAAAAATCTATTTACCTTCCGGACTAAGAGCCATGAAGGCATCCATAAATCTTTTCAACTTGTCTTTTGAATCAGGAAGTTGTGAACAAGATTGCAGTGCCTCACTAGATTGTGAGACTTGTGAAGTTGATCTGTGTTTAGACTGCCACAGTTCTTGTGCCGTTGATTTGTCGATGTACTGCTGTGTTGGGAGTGGCAGAGGTGGTGTAGTCATTGTCGGAAACCATTGCGAATTTTCTGTCACTTCTGGCGAGTATGTATTCAAATCTGTGAATGAGGTACAACTGGAAGGGAGCAAAGCCTGGGTTGATTGTGCTGTTGGAGCGAGTTTGCATCCAAATTCATTTGCTGTTGACGGACAATAATTCACAGTCGCAGTGGAGGACGAGGCACTGAATGCGTTGCTGGTCGTGAGTGGTGGATGAGTTCCTTGCGAAGTTAATGGAGAATTTACAGTCGCAGTAGAAGGCAAGACCCTGAATGCGTTGCTGGTCGTGAGCGGTGGATAAGTTTCTTGAAAAGTTAATGAAGAATTCACAGTCGCAGTAGAAGGCAAGACACTGAATGCGTTGCTGGTCGTGAGCGGTGGATGAGTTCCTTGCGAAGTTAATGGAGAATTCACAGTCGCAGTAGAAGGCAAGACACTGAATGCGTTGCTGG
>NW_020216928.1:0-1521 GCF_003070985.1 Temnothorax curvispinosus | reverse complement strand
CCAGTTAAATATTCAAAGTAATAAATCATTAAACATGTTTGAAATAGTTCACATGAAATAAATGGCAAGTCACATAATATACAAAATAATTCTCAGACGAATGGTTCTTTTCTCAACTTGAATAAATAAATGCAACTTGTAATACTCAACTCATTCAATGAATTCAAAATACTAATCTTTCACAACAAGATATATTCGTTTAATATTTCCGTGGACTCTATGTAATTTTAATTAAAATTGTTTGTCAGATCATAGCTTGCATCATAATAGACTCGGATAATCGACATTGTAAAATTTTTCCAAGTTGTATAAAAAAATAAATGCGATTTATGAGTAGAATTGATTGGTCGAGAATGTTTTGCTCAATAGCAAAAAAAAACTGCAGGATCATAGAAGGCACCGCGATGTTGTGGGGAGCCTTCCGCTAAATCGTTTCATTCTCCGACATGCGATCCGCCGATCACGTCGACGCACCGCTAAAACTTAGGCGACTAGGATATTTGTTTGTGCTTGTTTGCATTTTTCCAGCTTTATTAAACTTATAATAGTGCTTAGCATTATTCTAGAAATAATATTAAGGCACATGGTCTTTGCTGTGTTGCCATTTTTAATAGTTTTTTTATAATTTCGCCGTTTAAAAAAACAGGCAGCTTGTTTATAATAATGAATCATGTCTAACTTTGCCATGCTTGCTGGCGTGCGGTTGGACTGACTGTTCGTGAGAGAGACTGCTGCAAATTGGCCGAGAAAGCAGCCTGCCGTGTTTTGCTCAGATATAACTGTCGGATAACTTTTTCTCAAAAATAACTCAGGCGGATAACTCAAGCTTCCTCCACGATTGTCCTGGCTGATGCGAGTCCGAAAACCAGACAAAGAAGAAAGGTGTCGGCGGTTTACTTTTGATTTTGTCGAAACAACGGCTTTCAAAATTTGTTATTATTGTTATTGCGAGTCTTAATATAGCGTGTTATGCAGTATTAATTATCCAACCGTTGATCTCACTTGAGACGCGAGAAGAATTCTAAAGAAAACGAATTGGGGAATCCGCTTGTCTCTACGTCTTATGTATATGATAGACAATGTACGAGTTAGAAGTGGACCTGACCAAATTAACAAAAATTAGTTTTATCGTATTTTATTAGTTTGTATTTAAATGGAGTTGCAAGATTATTTTTGAAAGATATATAAAAATAGATATAAAACAACCTGACTTTGATACGCGGATCTAGCTCGCGGCTGGGCTGGGTTCGAAGGAGGCGCGGAGGAACAGAAGCGAGGCGCATGCTGGCAGAATGAAAGCGTACTGGTTTTGGTAACAAAACAATAAGAGTTTATTCTATAATAGTAAAGCCGCGGGATATTTACAAAGATTTATGCAATATCGGGATTCTCGCGGGATGGCACTAGCGGTCGGATGCACGCGTGAAGCAACTGCGACGGGTGATCGGTACGCCGCAGGCGGCGCGAGGTAAAGCGCGGTACGTATGGGGCGGAGCCGGTGATTTCAGAGGTTCGAGTGTC
>NW_020216927.1:12383-22383 GCF_003070985.1 Temnothorax curvispinosus | reverse complement strand
CGCTTGCAAGGCGCAAAAAGTCTCATCGGAGAGGTCGGTGCCTGGACAATTGGACGCACGACAGACGACAGGCCTACGATATCACGAGGGGGTGCCCACCGAGCCAACGGAGTTTTAACGAGACAGATGGGGGTCACTCTATCTCATCCATATCCAGGATTAAATATGTAATTATCGATAACAGATCGTATCGTGTAACAATGTTGTCCTCGTAATAGTCGAACCGATTGCATCAACAGGCCGAATGATTTCCAGGCAGAAAACGATCCCGGGCCGGGGGTATCGCAGAGGCGCGGAATGAGCCAGACGATTATGTATTATTAACGAGGTAATTTGCGGAATATCACGCAGTGAAAATCGTCGATGAGACGGTTGCCGAACGGTGCATTATTCACTCTGTTGCCGCAAACCGGTTAATTATTGCGATATCGTTCGTCGTCCGGATGCTTTCCCGCGTGTAAAAGCAGAATCGGAGCTTTCGTCGCTTTAACCGTTTGCACTTTGAGCTTCCGCGTCGACAAAATCCTACATTAATTCCATTACGATATCATTACATCACAAGCGCGTAAACAGGGATTGCGTGCGCTTTATATAGCTTTTTATCAAGAAAACAAACTATTGTTCTGTTGAAGTATTCGATTCTGAGAAATATACCATAACCGCGTGCGAACTTTTATGTGTGAAACTTTTTCGTAATAAATACAAATATCTATTCATCCTAGTATCACAAATTGCATAATTTTGCGGAGACATCAGAGAGGGGTTTTGCAGCGGGGCACGAGCGGAGCGCAAACCGGCAAACGATTAATTAACGCGCCACTCGCGACTTCTCCCTGGCGCCTTTCAGTCATAAATATTCGGAATCTGTCCAGTCAACAATCGTCTATATTAGTGTCATTTTTCGATAACTATCTAATCAATATATCGACTCGAGGATGAAGCTGCAGACGACTGCGCATTGTTTTCGTGTAGTTTCGCTGCAACCTTATTATTACCGCTCGCGGCATTCCACGAAAAATGTTCCTAAAAAGTTTGTAACATATCGTACACGGTACACTCACACATGCACGGATACACACACACACACACGCACACAAAATACACACAAAGCGTGCACGTGAGCGCACGTCCAACACACGAAATTACACGCGTCACGTTGTGTCGAGAGGACAAGATTAAAAATTAAGTGGAAATGCATACCGGACGAGCGTAACATAGTTTTAAGCAAGGGTCACTTATTGTACGTATGTGTTGTACATAGCCTAAATAAAAATTACATTTAAAATTATATATAATCCTCCTTTCTCCTTAATCTCTTCTTTCTTCATATTCTCCAAACGGTGCGAATTAATCGTGTGTCGAGATGCAGACTCGAAAGTTACATTACTTACATTGAATTTTTGATACGCACCGAGCTGGATAAAAATTTATTGAATATTGCTAGCAAAAAAAGATGTATTGTGTTTCATTACTTCAATTTTGAAATAACATTTAAAAAATCAGAACAAATAGTTCGATGTTATTTAAATGAAATTACAGACCAGCAAAGCTGCTCAATTTATTGGCATATTGCAGGCTCCATCGACAGGATGCAAGAAAGGCTCAATCAATTATAAATTAAAACTGCTGGAATTATTGGAACGACGCGAATATTTAATTTGCCGGGTGTACTGTAAAAAAATTAAAACGCACTTTATTTATAATACAGAGTTCTTTCGAATATTTTTCTCAGTCATTGTGCCACACTACTGATTACCATGTCACGCAAAAATTTTACGGACTATAATCCTCCGTCATGTATTTCAAATTGAAATATTATGATATATTTAAACATTATAATAATAAAATATATTTATACAATTCTTCTTTACATTTGCCTTTGAATAAACAAAGTACACTTAAATGTCTCTTTAAATGAAATTCTAATATACTAACATAATACAATATTTTGTTTACAATGATCAGTTTTCGACACTATGTGTCAAGATTGCTCATTCCAAGGCCTAATTATTAAGGTAAAACCTTTTTTCCGACTAGACCGTGATAATGTAAGAAGAAAATGATGGAATTTATCTTCCAGCGATCGCGATAATTTTGAAATATTGAATATTTCGGTAATTTATTAGGAAGATGACAATAGAGGCATATCAGATATAGATTTAGAATAGTGTGGAAAAAGAGTTTACGCTTGTCTTCTTATTTCTTCGTGATATTAGGAAGATCAAATAATATAAATTAGGTAACAATAGGATTACAAGGAGATAAAAAGAAGATTAATAAAGAGAAGATAATGTTACATATATCGAATAGCATTGAAATATTTAACTATAATTGCCTTAAAGCCCTTAAGACGCGTAGGAAGTGATGAGAATCTCGCGCGGGAGGTTCTGGCCATTTCGGGTATAAAAAGGGCGGAAAACGCCACGAAGCGACACATCGTTTTTGGCTTCGGCTTCGTTAGTCACATAGTTTTAAATTTCGGCTCTGTTACTCGACATAAATCATTTTTCTAACTCTTACTCAATTCCAGACAATCACTTTCCGACATTCGACTATACATTCAAGCACAAAATCGGACGTGACCACACTGCACAAGCTCATTTTAATTGATATTTGCGGTGTCCGGCTACTGCGGAATAGATTAAACGACTTCAGACGTTCGCGTATCTCTTACACCATCGTTTCCGAATGCAATTATAATGAATTTGTTAATCCTATTTCTGTATACAATCGTATGGAATAAATTCACGCGCCTAATGTTTTCTATTCGCGTTAATTACAGAAGATGTAAAACATAAACAACAGTTTGACAAAACTCTCGAATATATATCGAAGCTCCAGCGATATGTTATGCCGCCATTTAAACCGATATATATGTATATATATGTGTATGCATATGTGCGCTAGTCGCCGTCAAATAATTCTTAATAAATAAGCTTGCATATTAATTATTTATATAATGATATCAATTCTGTTCAAGAGCTTTTTTATAATTTTTCTTTTATACTGTTGTTTATATGTTTTACGAATGTCCAGAAAATATACAGAATGAGTCACATGACAACACGGAGAAAATTTTATAGTAAATATTACTATGGTGTCGCACTAGCTGCAGACCATCGAGGAATTTCAAGTGAAAATACTATAATTATTGTTTTAAAAACGATTAAATAACGTAATTTTTACCATAAACATAGTAATTTAACTTAAAATTCCTCGATGGTCCGCAGCTAATGCGACACCATAGTAATATTTACTATAAAATTTTCTCCGTGAATTAGGAAGTTATTTCAAATTATTTCAATATCGTAATTTGCTTTAGAAATTAGTTAAATAACCCGTCCGAGCATTCGCGCTCGATTCTGGGACTTAATCCCTGTACTCTTATATTTTAAGACCGCGCTTCACGCACAACTCAGTTTGTACCAAGATCTAAAGAATAAAGGTAAGATAAGTTTGAAAAAGAGAATAAGTATTAAATCTGGGATCTCATTTCGTATTAAAATTCTTAATCAATCACTCCTGATATTCGACTGGCAGTTTTTGCTGACAAAGAGCGTGGCGATTTGTCCTGGGCGCTGACAAAAAGTGTGGCAAACTGGAACTTTTGCTGCCGAAAGGCGTGGCGATTACGGGGTTGATTCTTAGAAATCGCAATAATCATTATTAATTCCCGAAAGTGAATTTGGCCTTTACGCTGACGAAGAGCGTGGCGGATTGACTTTGAGCGCTGACGAAGAGTGTGGGGAGCTTTAAAACTCATTTTCGAGAACTCGCGCTGAATGACGAAAAAAAAAGGAAGACGAGTTCAAATCAAACAAATTAGGTTCCAGATCAAGCTTCTAATCGAGTTACTTTTAATCCTCTCCGGAAGTGCAACAATTAGAAAAAACGCACCTCCAAAACCTATTCCTGCCGAAATCGACATTGATCATCCTAATTACAATCAGATAGATAAAAGTGATCCTCGTTGCAAAACTTATGAATTCCGATATCATTTCCCGAGCAATAATAATAATAATAATAATAATAATAATAATAATAATAATAATAACTTTCACATGACTTGTCCAAATCCCTGGTAAATTCCGTAAAAGAAAAAAAAATAGGTGATGCATTAATGTGAGCGCATTTAATCGAAAATATTTTAATTAACAACTGTTTTATGTGAATTAGAGAATATTTTTCTCCATTGGATCTGACAACTCTCTCACATGTAATGTAACAACCAAAGGCCCGATCCTGGGTACTTGGCCGCCGTTGTGCAAACTCACTTTTTGCCGCCCCGTAGCCCCCGTACTTTATACTTTATATAGGATAGGATAAACAAATAAATTCACTTAAGTGAATTCACTTAATAAAAATAAAATACATTACACATAAATTCACTTAATTAAAATAAAATACATTACACATATTTTACAATTGTAAAATATGTGTAATGTATTTTATTTTAATAATTATTTACACAGAAAATAACAAAAATAATCTTCACATTTTTTAAAATATTCTAAAATTAAATAAAAAAAAAAATAAAAAAATGTACTTACGTTTTTAAAACAAAATCCTTCTGGCTTTTAGGGATGCGAATTCGTTTATCATTTTTGTTACGTCTATACTTTCTGACAAATCATGTTCAATGGAAATAAGTGCAAGACTACTTAGTTTTTCTCGGGACATCGTGGATCGGAGATAATTTTTAATTATTTTAAGTTTTGAGAAACTTCTTTCGCCAGACGCAACGAAAACTGGCAGTGTTAAAAAAATTCTCAAGGCAATCGTAAAATTTGGGAAACAAGATATTAAGTCAACATCTACGATCTTTTGTAAAATGTGAAGGGGATTGGTCGGTAATGATGTGTCAGGGAAAATTTCCCGGTACGACAATATTTCATTATATAACTGAATTCCATCTAAATCCCTTTTTAATAAATTATTTTCATATGACTGGAATTTTACATCCAGATCCATACATGACTTTATTAAGGCGTCATTACCCATTCCTTTAAAATTATATAGGAAGTTAAATAGAGACTCACATTCATTTAGCAATTCAAATCTTTGATTAAGGGAATTGCTTATATGATCTAAAATAATAAAATAAAAATTTATTTTAAAGTGCTGTTTAGGATCTGTGTGTGCAACCGAATCAGCTTTGCTTTCGTACAGAAATTGACGTGTCCGTTTTATATGGTGAATTACAGGAAATTCTGGTTGTACGTTAATTACCTCAGCTTCTGTAACGGCATCACTAATAAATATGTTGAAACATTAATCGTTTCTTTTTTTAATAATAAAATTTTGAAGATTTTTTAGAGCATGGACACATTCGGCTAAGTTTATTTTTGAACCTTGAATCATTTTACTGACAATATCTATCTTTGAAAGCAAATCATGCCAAATAATTATAGAACATATAAATTTGAAAGAAGATATTTTTTGTGCCAGTAAATAAGCCATATTTTTTGTTTTTACGTCTCGAGTAGGATCATTTGTTAATTCAGTTAAACTGTCAATTATGTTCTTCAGATTGAGGCGTAATGGTCTTATAGCTTTAATTCTGCTTTCCCATCTTGTCTCACTAACACTCTTGACTGTTGTAACGATGCGCCCCTTACGACAAGGCATCGTCCCCGGCTACCACCCGCCGGGAGCCGCCCGACCGATTCCCCGTCGGGCGAGGACAGGGCGCGGTGCGCCCACATTTTTTAAACGCTTGAAACGCACCGTGTGCGCGGGCAATCCGCCGCACCGGTGCCTTCCCGCACGACGCCGACGAGCGCCGAAGCGAGCCGATCCCCGCCGAAGCGAGCACGCGGGATCGCGCCGCTCCCACCACCGCACCGTCGCCTGACGATCGGCCTCCCTCCTGCTAAGCTCACCGCGCCGAGCGGTATAAAAAGCCGGCGCGCTCGACGAAGAGACACTTCGTCTTCACCACGGCTCTCCGCTATTCCTGACGAAGCTACCTTCCGAATCCCAGGGCAACACGTACAACGAGGTCCAGAGTTCTGGTTCTCGACTGAGGGTTCTCAGAGTGTTCCCGAACTCCCTGACACTTACCCCGACGGCCACGGCACCGTGGGGTCGAGCGTGCTCGGCCTCGCAGCGAGGGTTCTCACGACCGTGACCCCGGGATTCCGCCATCCTCTGATGCAAAATACCGCGCTTCGTTGTATGAATTAGTTTCAGCATTTCGGCACCCCGGCACTGCCGATAATTCATGTAGAATATCTAATTCGGTTCATGTCGCATATCCGATATCGGTAGCCGCGTTCCGTATGTAATAGACCACGTTCCGTTGTCGTCTTATATCCTTATTTTTATGTATTAATTCGGTTCATATAGCATATCTGATATCTGTAGCCGCGTTCCGCATGTAATATACCGCGTTCCGTTATCGTCTATCTGTAGCCGCCTTCCGTATGTAATATACCGCGTTCCGTATCGTCTTATACCTTTATATCGCGACGGACTCCGGTCTGTCAAATACCGCGCTGCGTTATTCCCGCCTCTGCGTACCGCATCTCGAGGCGAAGACTCGAGTCCCGATATTTCGTATACCGCGTCGCGTTGCACCGGCACGACCGACCACTGTAATCTACCGCGTCCAGTTTGTATGTAATACCGAATCCCGAGTATTTTATATTATCGTTCATATTATAGTTTTGAATAAAGTGTATGTTGCTGTTACATGGCAAATTGATTACTGTCTCTGGGCCTTTCATCGAACTCCCGATCCTGTAAACCAGTCCGCGTTCGATAAAGTCAGGCCGTTACACTGTTAAATTTGTAATATGTTTCTTTAAAATATCCCACCGATATGTAGAAGCAGAAAAAAAATTATATACTTCCTGAATAATTTCAAAGAAATCAAATATTGCTCCGCTACTGTTTGCCGCATCACATACGACCAAATTCAAAGTATGAGCATTACAAGGAACAAAGAGTGCTCTTGGATTAAGGTCTAAGATGCGCTTTTGAAGGCCAATATTTTCACCTCGCATATTGGATCTATTGTCGTAACCTTGCCCCCTAATATTTTGAACATCCAACTTATAATTTGACAATTTTTCTAACAGGAAGTTATACAATCCTTCACCAGTAGTATCCTTAATAGGATAAAAATTGCAAAAAAATTCTTGTATGTCGACTTGTTTATTTAAAGTATTTATACTTACGCATCTTAAAATAAATGTAATTTGTTCTGTATGACTTACGTCTGGTGTACAGTCAAGTATAATAGAAAAATATTTAGAAGACTTTACAATTTGTATTATTTCTTTTTTAACACCTGCAGCTAATAAATGTATTATTTCGTTTTGAAAATGTTGTCCTAAGTAATGTGGCATATGAGTTTTAAGTTTCTTTGACTTTTTAACATTATTTAAATGATCTAACATAACAGGATCAAATTTAGCAATCATCTCAACAGCCTTTAAAAAATTACCATTGTTCCTATCATATAATTGCGAATTTCTTCCTCTAAAAGCCAGACATTGACCAGCTAAAAATTGCACAATTGCAATCATTCTTTTAATTATCCCTCCAGCGTTCCTTTTCAATGTCAAATAAATTTTGTTGTACCTTTTCAATTGTGCATTTTTTATCTAGTCGTAATTTTTAGTTCACACCACTTCTGTACACATTGAATATGTTGAATACTAGCTTCGTGTTTAGTGAAATACTCAGAACAATGTCGCCAATCAGAATACCCAATATTAATTATTTTTATGTTTTTTCTGCTGAATAACTTACAAGGAAAACAAAAAACACGGTCTAGTTTGACAGAATAAATAAACCAATTTCTTTTAACTTTTTCCCCATTTTCCATAATTTTATTAAAATATAAAGCATTACACTTCCTACCAGTTTCTTCATCTACAGAGAACTTATAATTATTATTTACATGAACAGGCCCTCTTTCTACTAACGTTTCGATAAATTTGCTTGACATAATATTTGGCCAAGTACCTGGATCATTCAAGTCTAATAACATAGATATGGAATTATCTTCATTATCAAAAGCTACGTTAGCTATTCAACTTCATCTTGAACTTCAACTTCCTTCTCCTTCTCGCGTGATAATGATGCTTTTATATCAATGTCTATTTCTCTATGAATGTCTGTATCTGGTGTCGGGTTTTCAGTTTTAGTTTGATCAACAGGAAAATCAACATCAGTTGCCATTGAAACATTTTTCGGATTATCAAATAAAGAGGCTGATGAAGAACTTCCTTGGTTTTGATCAACATCATTTTCAAGAAATTTTGCTAGAGACCCTTTTAATTGCTGTTGTTCCTCTGCTTTTCTTGCTCGCTTCTTTTTGTAGAAAGCTCCAGATTGTCTCTTGGTTTTTCTATCCGACATTCCTAACAGTAACAATATTATAAATATTTAGTACATTGATTTTGACACTAAAAATAGGAGCAAAGTACTATTTTTAAACCAAAAACGTCATTTAAGCAAAATTGAAAAAAATTCCTTAAAATAATCATGGGAAAAAAGCTTCAACAATATAAAGAGCTTATAAAGAAACTCTTGGCAGAAGTTAATAAAGAATCCAAGCTGCAAAAAGAACCTAGGCCCTAGGCCTAGAATAAGATTAGTGTAACATATGTTCTAATTTTTAATAAAAGTGAATACTGTAAAATAAACTACAACATATGTGATAACATTTCAAAGAAAATTAAAAAATATTTTAGAAATAGTAACAATAAAACTTGAAATATAGGCTGTTAATATGCAAATTTAAAGGATATAATTCTAGGCTATAAAAAACAAAATTGTTAATATATTATTACTTACTTTTTCTTAATATCGTGTCGATATTCAATATTTGCCACTTCCTATTTCCACTTTCCACTATGGTATAAATACTATTGGTACTATTATGGGATTTCCCCGATTTCCCGCCAGTTTCTTTCTGGTTTGGACTGTTTGGAGTTTGGACAACCAGGATAACGTTGCTAGTCACGTGGTACTGTCAGTAGTCCCGCCAGAGAAAAGCATGAGACATGAGAGGCGCAGTGCTGATGATTTTTGTCGGGCGCTTTTTCGCAGTAAAGGTTAAGTCGGCGACGCCATTTTTCAGAAAAAACTGGAAGCCATGACTAATATAATACAACTATGAACATCATCACAGTACGTAAATAAAAGATACGTTCAACATGACACATTAACCTAGAAACACATGTGCGTCTAAGTAACGTCTAAGCCCTGGTCTACAATAGTATAAGGTAATATACATATATAGACTATTGGACTCCAGTCTCAAACTGGAGAGAAAATGCCGTTCAAAAAATGCCGTTCAAAATTAAGACCACTCCGCCAGGATCGGACAACCATTTTAAAAATGGAAATTTTGTAAAACCTATAGAACCGGAATCGAAACCGGTACCGTTAAAAGTCATTATATCTTCAAAAAAATTAAGACCAGAAGATAACGAAGAGGCAAAATATGTTGGAGAAAGAATCGCTTTCGGAAAGTGGAAGTTATGTAGAGGTGTGTTCATTAATTTTGACCAAAATGATATTAGTCTTTGTTCATGTTACGTTATTATTTTCCAATATTAACACGTGAAATACAGGCAAATGAGAGCAGAAGCGCCGATTACAAGGCGACAATTATACGGGAAAGATGAAAGAGATGCTCGGGGATGAGAATACGTATATCGCGTTGAATAAGGACCCTACACGTAAAATAACTATAAATTTCAACGTTCTCCTCAAAGCTTGGCTGGGAAAGAATTTTATTACACAACAACAGTATAAGTTTCTCAATTGCACCGATGGCGTTATCCCACGAGCTTATGGACTACCGAAGATACATAAGGTCAACTGTCCGATCAGGATTATAGTGTTAGAATATATGTACATCTATATTACACGATAGCCAAATTCAGCGAGAATCTAAGAGTTAGAGCGCGCAGGAGAAGGCAAACGTATACATGTACGCCTCCCCTCCCCGTGTGTGTGAAGTATCACGTACGTGATGCGT
>NW_020216927.1:0-12373 GCF_003070985.1 Temnothorax curvispinosus | reverse complement strand
TACTCTTCATATCACTCCAAGTATTACCGCATCCACAATCCCTTCATATAGTCTCGTCGGTTAACAGCCCGCTGCAACCATTAGCCAAGTTTTTACAAGATTTAATACAGGCGAGCGTGCCTAAGACTAGTAGTCGTGTGGAAAATAGCTTCGAGTTAATCAAGAGCCTGGCGGGTACACACTTAGACGACCATTTTGAGCTGATATCCCTTGATGTGGTCTCGCTGTTCACTAATGTACCTGCGAATTTAGTTTTGACGATTATCAAGGATAGGTGGCCTTACATCGCGGCAAACACTACTATACCACAGAAAGAATTTTTGAAAGCTGTTCAATTTGTGCTAGACTCAAAACGTATTTTGTATTTGATGGGGTAATTTATAAGCAAATTTTCGGTTCGCCGATGGAATCTTCTCTGTCTCCTGTGATGGCGGATCTGGTAATGCAGGACTTGGAGAAAAAGGCATTTTTTTGCGTAGGATGAGAAAATGCCTATGCATGATGCCCCTTCGGGGGGAAAGCTTATACATGCCGCATACCCTGAGATCCGATCTCTCAGGGATATGTGGGGCTTGCACCCACTAAAAATCCATCCCTCTGACAACCAGCCTCTGGTGTACCAGGGGCCCGGAACATCGCTCGGTACTCTTCAGACCCCCAGGCTCACCGTGTGTCAAAAGAACACCCTTTCTTCCGTAACACGCCCGACCGCTTTTGCGGAAAAGGTGCTCCCGCGGAAGAACATGCGCAGCTGGTCGGCCAAAGATTGACCGACTGTCTCTGGCGTGCTATGCCATGCCATGCGGGGGACATGCCATAGGCAACACCATCATTGACGACACCACGATGCCCCCCCACGGGAGCCAATAGTGCGCCCCCCCCCCACGTCTCCGTTCTAGCGCACGAGTCCACAAGTTGCTGCTCAGGCACCAAGCTTGAGCACACCCACCTATTCAGGCGGGCACAGCCCGGAGGTCAGCGGTACCTCGCACGCGCGTAAAACTATGTAAAACGCACGCGGGAGAAAAGATTATGTACAGAAGGCCGGAAATTTCCGACCTTGACGCCTTAAAGTCTATGAAGACAGAGCGAACCCTATGCTTCGGAATCAGGGTCGCTCCGTACACGCTGGGAGGGAGAAGAAGGCATTAGAACGCCTCCCCATCGTTATACCGATTTATCGAAGATACGTGGACGATGTTTTAATGTCCATCCCGCTTTCGCTTGTCAAGATGGTTTTGGAGACATTTAATTCCTTCCACAAGAGACTGCAATTTACGGTTGAAATCGGACATAATAAGACGATTAACTTTTTGGATACCACGGTAATTATTAACAATAGGATCGTAGAATTTAATTGGTATCATAAGCCCACGTTTTCGGAGCGATATTTAAGCTTTTTCTCCCACCACCCGACCTGTCATAAAATAAGCACAATTTTTGGCTTGGTCGATAGAGCGTTTTTGTTGTCTCACCCAAGGTATCACCAAGAAAATCTGAGTAAACTGGTCAATATTTTATAGTCAATGGGTACCCTCGTGAATTTATTTTTAAGCACGTAGGGACAAGGTTGCTCAAATTGGTTGACGAACAGCAGAGGACGGGGGTGATTGATGCGCATATTTCGACTCCAAAGAACGGGAAATTCGATCGATTTTTTGTTATTCCTTATATCGATAAGATTTCTGACGCCCTTGGCAACACGTTAAAAGGGTTTAACTGTCGCACAGCTTTCGTCGGAATGAATAAACTAAATCTTTTTGTCAAGGATGTATTACATGATGTATTACAAGGATGTATTACATGATTTTGCTCAGAGAGAGGTTGTTTATAAAATAAACTGCCGTGATTGCGACGCCTCTTACGTTGGCCAGACCATGAGGCAATTGGGAACGTGGGTTAAAGAACATCGTAATCAGCTTAGTGGTAAGGCGAAGAAGTTGTCGGTCGTGTCCCAGCACCGCCTAAAGGGACATGAATTCGATTGGGGTAATGTTGCAATTTCAGACAGAGAGAGATCTTATACCCGCAGGAACGTCTCGGAGATGTTTTACATTAAGCGCCAAACCAATGGCATTAATTTGCAGGAGAACACTGCGAAGCTAAGCAGCAGACATTTACCGATTATCGAGAAATTTTCTCATATGTAACAGCGCCTCTCGGTTATTTACACATCTAATGGTTAATTGTTATTTTCGATGCTTCGTGTGTCCCTGAACAGTGTAAGCCTAGCGCTCCCGCAATAAAGACGACTTGTAGAGTAAACTAAATGATAATTTACGCCACAGCGCAGGGACCTGACGTTTATAAGCGATAGTTTTGACAAAAATTCCAAAATAAATTTAACAGAAGTAGACTCAAAGCAGAGAACCACTTTCGCAAACAAAATTAAGAAATTTATTGATAAGAGAACTAAAAAAACAATTACAACTGAATTTGGCACACATCCTAACATATTTTCAGCAAAGTCAATATCAGCAACAGAACTGAAAAATGTTACAGCAAGTTCGAGTTCTTAAAAAAGAAATTTAAAGTAATATTTAAAAAATTTGCGCGTATTGCAAAATGTATAATTGTTTTAAATAGAATTAACTACAATTATAAAAACTACATTTTAAAAAACTATTTATTAATTTATTTATTAATATGGCTACGATCCACTTGATGCTAGAAATGATTCAAAGCGTTCGAATCAAAACGAAACTTTTTACTAACTGACCAATACTTCGAATACTTCGAAGCCTAATATCACGGAGAAAGCTTTCATTGATGTTTTGAACAAATTGTATCGTTCAAAAAATCTCGAAAAAAAGCTTAGGAAGAACTTGCAACTTGCACAGAACACTAAAAGGAACCGAAACCGGAACCAATAAGTACATATCCACAAACGCAGTATGCGTATAAATAATTTAATTCAATGCAAATTTCAATAAGAAAATTTTAATAAACCCAAACCGAAAAAAACTGTAATACCAACTGTAATTTACAAATTACATGAGTTACATTACAATCCGCTTCGCGATAGTTTACACAGGACAGCACCAAGTACGCTTACGTGTTGTCGCACATTGATACGAAACATGCCGATAACGTTAGAGAAGTTCGGTCAAATAGATTAGGATCGGAGGTTATGTGACATGCGTAAATTGTTTACCTACATTAAAGTTTCGGAATGATTCGGTTCATTTTATTTCATAGCCTTATAACTCTTAAGTTTTAATTTTCATGATTAGAAATCATAACACTCTTCCTCAAAACTCCTAAAAAATAATAAACTGTGTAACATATTAAGTATGTTAAAAAATTAATTTATCGAAAGACTTTTATAACTGTATGACAAACGTGCAAGGTACATAATTTATAATTAGCATAAAGAAATTTCCAAATGTAACAAAAAATAAAAATATACGAGATTCGCATCATTTCGGGAACATTGGCAAACGTTCGCTATCGACCATAACGGATTCAAGTTATGCTCATTGAGTTTAGGAATCAATTGTATTATCACTTTATGACTATAGTCGATCAAATTTCTTTTAATTTTGACGGATGGCCATATAGGTAAGCCGTGAATCGCGATTTTCGATGAGCCTTTTACAGTTATCATAAATCCAACACTTCATTGTTGTTAGAATCACGCAACACTATATTTGCATCGCATTCGAAGCAGAGACCGATTAACAGTTGTAAGCAGGATATGCTTAAAAGAGATATATGTAAACACGTATTTTGATGTTGTATATACACAGACACCTCTAAATTTTATCAAAGCCGTTAAAGCATTTATCAAGGACAAAGTGTCTGCATCTGACACAAGATCCAACGTGCGTGGAGTAGTTGCGTTAACAATCTTATTACTTGATCGGTTGACGTTTTACATTGTAAACGAATTCATTCATAATAATGAAGACCAACTTAATAAAATAATTTATAAATTGTGGCAAAGGAGAAGAAATGACTCGTTTAAAATTATTTTCGAATTTATTTACATTTTGGTAACAAAATATGAAGAAAACGATATTGACACGACATCGAATAAATTTACGAGTGCAATTCAAATTACACTCGGAGAAATCTGGTCTGACGTGACTAACGAGCGGAACTTTTCCGATTGGATTAGAACGTTTGTGATTATTTCAAGAATGACCGCATTAAAAATTTTTTTTGAGGACTTAACAACTAAGTTTATCACAGGTTGTATTTTTGACCAAACTGACATTTATTCTTAAGTTAACTCGACGTTTCGACACTGGTTTTGTGTCCTTATCAAGAGATTTCTAAAAGTATACAAAACGAAGTCGTTACAAGCATGTTGTTACAGGAACGAATGTCGCACGAGAAACAATCAAGGAAATATCTACCTATCTCATATTGTTCGCAAATTGCATTAGCCACCCACAAAGTTCTTGCAGTTCTACTAACATTGTCAAATCTTAAAAAAATCGCAATCCAGAGCGAGCCGCAGTCATGATGTGAACGGAACCGACCGGTGACACGTCGTTCCGGATCGAAAGACAGCGACTGACTAATCTCCGATATATAAATAAACGACTGTATAGGTCAAACAAAAAAAAAACGTTTGCGAACAATATGAGATAGGTAGATATTTCCTTGATTGTTTCTCGTGCGACATTCGTTCCTGTAACAACATGCTTGTAACGACTTCGTTTTGTATACTTTTAGAAATATCTTGATAAGGACACGAAACCAGTATCGAAACGTCGAGTTAACGTAAGAATAAATGTCAGTTTGGTAAAAAATACAACCTGTGTTAATTTTTCACTGACAAAGCAAAGAATTTTGGAAAACTAAGTTTATGTTCGCCAGTAATCGATTGATGGAATGGCTGGACGACATCAAAACATTTTTTATCACTCCTAGACCAGATATCATGAGAAAATGGATAATTGAAGGTCTGTCCTATCTAACCGTTATCTTCGAGTTCAAAAATTCGTTGATCGGAGACGAACAAGCCGTTCAAGCGATAATTGAGTTCGCCAAAACTGAAAACTCGAACAATTATTCGAGTAGAGTGAACATAGTGCTAACAAATCTGTGCAGCGCTAATGACAAAAATGACATTCTTATACCCGGGAAAAAAAGAATTTATACATCATTCATTTCTGTACAAACAAGAAAAAGTTAGGGACGACCACGTGCAGAAAAGACGGCGCATGTTAGCGGACGGTCACAACGGTCACGACGGTCTACGCATATCATTTTATTATTAAATTGGAATATGGGACTTGTTAAAACTGCATTCTCAACAGTCGTATGTAAAAATTCATCTGAAAAACATATGGAGACCTCGCCATACAACCAGATCTCGATTTACGTCGAGCGTTCCTGTGGCGTTTTGTTATAGTTAATGTGACGTCGCCAATTATTGGTTCGGATTTTCTGGCGCATTTCCACCTCCTTCCAGATGTCAGAAAGGGCCAATTGGTAAATGCCAAAACAGGGTTAATAGCCAACGGGTCAGCAAATAGGAATGAAGCGCCGTCCGTCAAATCAATGATAGGGGACTCACCCTATCACCAGTTATTGAAACGTTTCCCTCGCATTACACAGACGACGGGAGCACACAAGCAGAAGTACTCACATTCCACAGTACATTACATAAAAACTACACCGGGATCTCCAGAGGCCTGCCGACCTCGGAGGTCGGACAAATCCGGACTGGCTCCGGACAAATTCAAGGCAGCGAAGGCAGAGTTTGATCTTCTTCTGGCAGAAGAAATCATTCGTCCTTCCAAGAGTCCGTGGGCCTCACCCTTGCATATGGCTCCAAAAAAAGGAGATTCTTGGAGACCCTGCGGAGACTACAGAGGAAGAGGAAGCAGCGGGACTGTCCTCGCCACGGGAAACCGCCCGCTCCAAGGGCTCGGCCTTCCATCGAGCCATTGCCGAAGACCACTTCTCCTGCGCAACCACTTCTCGAAAGGAAAGTGGAATCTTTCCGAGAGTGGAAGTTAATTCTTCTGGACCTATCGGGCCTGCCGAAACCACGCTCGTGGAAACATCGCCTGGCGGAGTTAGCCTCGCCGAAGAAGAAGTGCCAGCAGACGCAGACCGACTTCTTGCTACCCTCACTGGTGGTATTTGATCCGCCGAGTCCGCTGCCACATACGCCGAAGCGGATGCCTAGGACTCTGGGCAAGGGCCTGATTCCCAAACGCTACTCGAGAATTAGCCATCAGAGACGCTCCTTATTAAGGGAGTTATTCGGAGAATAACTTTATTATCCTCGCATAGCGTATCCGGAGACCAACACTCCGGATGCCTTGCACACGTGCTTCGCATGTCGCCCCGCATCTCGCGGGGCCCCCAAAACAAATCAAACATAATTCACAGGTTCTCCTCGGGCGTCACTGGATCACAAATATAAATTGTGGGGCTGAGACCGTAAGTACGCACATAGTACCCCACAGACGTGTTTACAGAACTAGGACATTCGTGTACCAATTTAGAGGTGATAAATATATCAAATGCTTATAGGTGTACATTTTGGTACACGTATAAACGCTCACCAGCTTTGCCAAATACTGTAAAAGAATCAACAGATGCGTGAGTTAACTTGTGTCCAAACTTAGAAATAATAGAATTACCATTTTTCCTAACATCGCAAGATCTTAATGCCCTCGCAGAGTGCAAACACTTACGAAAACTCTATCTTCCCAAGTAAATGTGTGACTTTTAATTTTCTTTTAAATTATATGTTACCGTATCCGTGCGTTTGCTTCACTGACACCGGAGGTACCAATAAGCCGGAAAATACACGCAACGCAACGATCTATTGATCATGCGACACACCTTGACGATATGTAACCTCAACGATTTACACTTGTGGTCGTGTCTCAAAGAATCAAACCCAAACATGTTCGCAAATTTTACACCGTCGCAACTGCGCTACCGACCTGCAATCAATTTTCCGTATCAAATTTTTTATTCTTAAAGAATTTTATACGGAAAATTGATAATTAATGAAGTTCATAAGAAAGGAACTTTTTGCGTTTATGTACTTTATGTCATTTAAACATTACAATATCATAATAATTTTATTCTTTTAATTAGTTGGAAAATGTCGAGATTTACACAATTCTAATAACTGTTGTAATTATTGCTCATGGTAAGTTTATATTGTTACAAATTTCATCAAATTTGTCATTCTAAAATGAAAAGAAGGAAATACCAAATTCTGTAAGTAACATTACAAAGAACCCCGCACACTTCTTATGAAGAACCGGCTTCTGTCAAATTGTCTAAATTTTTGATATGTGGTTGCTTTTATGATGCTAATCAAAAGTCTCAACTTTCACGGTTACTCATTAATGACCTGGATATAATAAGCATACAGCAAATATAAAAACTGTGCGCACTTATTATTGCCTAACCGAACGTCGTGCGTCGGTTGCCGGTATAATTTACATAAAAAATGTAAAGTTTTGCAAGTGCAGTTTATTCTTTTCCCATCTCATAATTGCATGGTAATAAAATAAATGATTTTGTTAATTTAACAATAAGATGCTTCAAGAGTTACATGTAGAAACAGTCATAAAAATTGTCATAAATAAGTAATATATGTTTCACATTGTGCGCAAATGGGCGAAGAAACTTGAGTTCAAACGGGATCAAACGCATTAAATTATAAATCCAGTAAAATTGTTTCTAAATCATTCCGGGAAACGACTTTAATTTAAAATCTAAACTATTAAACATATAACGACAAGCAAATGTACGCCATGCAGAGCCATTGCAAACGGACGCTTGTGACGCAGTATCTTCACCATAAAATTATTGTACTTGCATTTGTTTCAGGTATCAATCATATACTGACTTAGATGCGCGCGTATACAGAGTGGCTACGTTTACACCCAGCGACCTGACCGCGGCCTGACTTATATCGTGACCCGAAGTAGGTCTAGTCATCATTCGTTTACACCGAAAGAGACCTAAAAATTGACGTCCTAATAAAAAACATTAAAAAAATGCTAAAAATGTTACTGCTTACGCTAAATGCAAGGGCTCTTTTTGCAAAAAAGCACAATTCGTCATCATTCTCAAAGTTGCTTTAAAAAAAAATTTGCAAAAAATAAATGTATTATGGTTATGGGTAGAAAAATTGCATGTAGATTACATCCATCCGCAAATGAAATTTTAAGGAAAACTGTTTTTCCTATCATGCGGGAAGATGAAGGTGATAAGTGCTATAAGATATGACGAATTGTTAATTTTGTATGCAAATAAATTGTGCATAAAATATAAGTCACAACATCACCACGATATGATTCGTGCCAGATTACGTCTTATTGATCGTTTCTTTTCGGCGATGAAAGATATAAAAGATGTAACGTCTCGCGGCCAAGTTCACGCGCAATAAAATCGCGTAAGGGCCAAAGCACATATGACAGTCGTAGTCGTGGACGTAAGTAACACACAAGCTTGTATCCTGATCTGTCAGGTCGCGGACTACGACCGTCGTATATCGCTACGCCATGTTATGTGCTTTGGCCCTAAGCCAAATACTAATAGTAAATAATAGTAACAAAAAAATCATGTTGACAGAATTAGAGAAAATTATATAATCAATTATATTCAGAGCTTTTTAAAAAGCAATGGAAAACGATATTTCTTGCAGAGATGGTCAAACGCACAAACATTGAAAACTTCAAATCAATTTATGATCCCAAAGTATGATAATCTGCTGATCAATGCTCGGGGGGTGTCAATCGCCCCGGATTTGCGATCGGTCAATGAGACTTCGTGGTTCGAAGGACCAGAGGGGCAATCCCCTCACAATTTTAATTAGGCGAATGAAGCGAGATAGCAAGCGAAAAGGCGACTCACCGTGTCGTTGCCCGATGTTCTCGTGGTGGCCTCGTGGCGTCCGGTCCTCCCTGTGGTGATGGAGAGCGGAAGGCGTGCAGCAGGCTAGGATGTGCAGGCACTCACGTGCCGCAGCAGGCAGGCAGGCAAAACGTGCAATACGGGCAAGCAGGCGATATAGCAGGCACATGTGCAAGAGGCAAGCACGCAAGGCTCGAGCTTACTGAGACGACTTGTCGAGCTCCGAAAGTGCGAGTTCACTCGATCAACTCCGAACAGTCCGAGAGCAAAACGGGTGTGTTGTCGAGTCCACGTTTAAACAGCGAATCCTCTCACGGTACTCCTCGGCTCACGCACCTGCGAATTGCGGCCGGAGCAAGTACTCATGGTTCCAAATAATTGCGGGCCACCCGTGGGCGGGCAGCACGAGTCGGGTGAGTCGCGCGAGTGTTGCTATCTATCGCGATCCGCCAACGTCTCGCGCGAGTCACGAATTACGAATTGTACGTTAATTATACGCGCAACTTATCGGCTAATATGTACAACAGATAATGATGACGCGAACATCTAATATATACAGGCGAGCGCCAAACATACCGCCCACCAAAATACAATGCTTTTGTTCAGAATTTAGCATTTATTCGAATTGAGAGTAAGGACGAGCAGAGCTACCTGGGGTAAAACAGAGCCATGAGCAGAGAGAAATCTATAGATAGATTTATTTGTTACCGACCTCCCGTAAGCGCGCTATCTATCGGGCAGCGTTTCTGTTGTTGTCGCGCTGCGAGGCATCCGTCCAATTTAACGCATGCGTCGTGTTTCTTTCTATATTCGTGCGCAACGCTGACGCGCAGGCGTTCCCTGATTTTACCGCGCAAACAACGACGTTCTCGTCGTCACTTCTTTTCGGACGTTCAACGAGTGAGCATGTTAGTTATCGCTTTGATATTGCGTAGATACGCTACTTTCTATAATCGTAAAATCCGTAATATTTCGGCTTCTGAGGAAGCAGAGCTGTTATATACAGCTACATCATTATTTGGGAAAGACGAAACCTTGTCTCTGGACTTTCTGACTGCTGAAGAGGAAACGAGGGAATTCCGATAGTGAAGACGAGGGCGGCCATTAATCCCGAGATATATTACCAGCGACTATATCAGCGACTATATAACAACAACGTTGAAGAAATATTCAACTCCTATCTGAAACAGACAGGAATCATATCCGTATAGTTACAGACAAATTATATATATAGGTTGGCATTGCATACAGATGCAGATGGATGCGGTATCCGCAATTACGGATAGATACAGTCAGCATCTGATGCGTACAGAATGCGGACAGAAACATACAGGATTCGTATCCGTAGTTGCAGACAAATTCTTATAAGTCGACATTGCGTACAGATGCAGATGGATGCGGTATCCGTAATTACGGATAGATACCGTCAGCATCTGATGCGTACAGAATGCGGACAGAAACATACAGGACTCGTATCCGTAGTTGCAGACAAATTCCTATAGGTCGACATTGCGTACAGATGCAGATGGATGCGGTATCCGTAATTACGGATGGATACCGTCAGCATCTGATGCGTACAGAATGCGGATAGAAACATACAGGATTCATATCCGTAGTTGCAAACAAATTCCTATAAGTCGACATTGCGTACAGATGCAGATGGACGACGATTCGCGACGACGCCGCTAGGTGGCGCATGATGGAAAGCGTTTCTCACATTTAAAATACAACCAGCCATAATATATAAGCAGGCGTTCTGTCAGGCGACAACCAGAAAAATTACAGTGTCGTAACTGGAGGAATCCCTTCTCCTGGCGTTTAAAGTAGAATCTACCTGATAACTACAAACCTCTCACAATGTACATGTATTTGCAGTAATAAGAAATGAATAAAATGCATTTGCAGTTAGAAACGGATAGAGCGGGCAAATCATAATTGCATGCAAATGCAGATAGATATCCTACCTGGTTTTGCGATCAGATGCGGATAGACATTCAAAACTGGTTGCGTATAGAAACGGATAGGATTCGTAATTACGTTTGCGTATAGATTCGGATAAGTTTCGTTGCGTATAAATGCAGATAGATATTCTGTCAGGTTCCGCAATCAGATGTGGATAGACATTCAAAACTGGTTGCGTATAGAAACGGATAGGATTCGTTTGCGCATAGATTCGGATAAGTTCCGTTCCGTTAGGAATCGGTTAGATGCAGTTAGCCATGCATGCCATACCTTTCCGCTTTTACGGCCAGAAACCGATGATTGGTAAAAGAAAGATTAAACATCCTATAAAAAGTAACAAAGAAAAACCTTCAATCATAAATGACAACGATTCAATATAATCCTTTACTGCATTATTCTTGTATGATTTACGTTCTTTGCATATGTTTATGACTGTTTATTATATTGTGTATTAATTTGATTTCGTTTAAATTACTTTGACATTGTCTAATTGAGATAAACATTAATTGCTGCATTCCTGCACAACCGAATGTAATACTTTGATTTTGTTATCAAATGATTAAACATTGTACTTTTATTTTATGAATACTGGTAAGGTTTTTGGCAGTTTTCCTTACCCGTGCAACGAATGTTGGTATTCGATGAGATTCTGCCAAATAAAGTATAATTGATTCATTAAGCAATTAAGGCATCGTTCTTTCCTTCCCTTCGAATAAAAGGTTTGATACTCAGTTCCTATACAGCTTTGTATTTTTTTTGTTTTTACTCGGCGTCCGCGGCCCGCGGTGTGCCCGTCGGCAAGGGGCGCAGCTTAACCGGGGGACGCGAGATCGAGCCGTCCGCCACCCGAACCGTGGCGACACGCGGGACGCCATCGCTACCGAAATGTAGCGTTTCTACACGGCCGCGTTTTCAGCGCAACGGAAACGCGTTGTCGTCTTTAGTGGCTGAGTCTGCCGCCCACTTTGAGAAGTCCCGTGGGATCTAGGAATGGAGTGAGTTAGCTGAGTGACTTGGGTAGTCTTTTCCCGTTCCCCAGTCGATCGATCCCCTTCCGAAGGACCCCAGCTGAACCAATTTTACCACCGCTAGTAGCGCCGAATGCGCTTCAAGTTGATCCACGGCCAAGGTCGCGGGCACCGGCTTGGCCCTGGATCGAGTCGCAACCTTATGAGATACGCGATTACCTTACGAATTTTATCTAACGACGAATCTGCTTATTTGTAACGAGATTTGAACGAGTGGATTTGTAAAATCCACGAAAAGCGAAGGGTCGGACACAAATGGATGCGAGACAACGAAGCGACCCGAATGATTGCGCTAATGAGTTTGTCAAGAGAATCGAGATTATAGGGCGCGCGTGTGAGCAACATTTGTTGACGACCGCCGACGAAGGTCTGGCCGTTTGGCGGCACCCGCAGCCCTCCGTGAGCGCGGGAGAAGCGCGAGTCCTACGCCAAGACGTCGGTAACGAGGTCCTACCGTTCGGCGCCACCCGAGTGGTGATGCGCCAAGACGGGAGTGTATGAAGTTAGCCCCCCTTTTTTTGAAATTCATATTTTTG